>NC_022034.1:23827033-23851842 GCF_000317375.1 Microtus ochrogaster | reverse complement strand
CTCTCTCTCTCTCTCTCTCTCTCTCTCTCTCTCTCTCTCTCTCTCTCTCTCTCTCCCTCTCTTTAAAAAAGCTGCCACTGCCCTCCACTCGCTCTCTGGCTTCGGACTCCGGCGACTAGGTTCTCTGTCTGATTGCACAGAGGGCTGTTGCCTCAGATGGTGTTTCTCTATAGCTTTGGAGCCTGTCCTGGAACTAGCTCTTGTAGACCAGGCTGGTCTTGAACTCACAGAGATCTGTCTGCCTCTGCCTCCCAAGTGCTGGGATTAAAGGCGTGTGCCACCCCCCCCCTCCCGGCGTGCCTGGTCTCCAAGAGCTAGTTCCAGGACAGACTCCAAAAGCTACAGAGAAACACTGTCTCAGAAAACAGCCCTCTGCACAATCAGGAAGGGAGCCTAGTTGCCAGAAGCAGAGCCGGAAGCCAGAGAGCAAGCAGAGGGCAGAGGCAGCTTTTTTAAAGAGAGAGAGAGAGACCATGCCCCAATGGGCTGGTATCTCAGCAGCTATTGGCTGAAGGAAAGGAAGGAGCTCCCACAACACTAGAGTCATGAAATTATAGTCTTAGTCACAGGAAAGTTAAAATTGAGAAAGTGTGCACTCGTGCATACACACACACACACACACACACACACACACACACAAATGGAATTAGATACCCTAGATATAATTGACATTGTATTCTTTGATGATGCACCATGCTTCATCAGCACCAAGATAGCTAAAATATAGCATGCCAATTCTCTGAAACTATGGCTTCCTCAATTAGGGAAATAGCTAGGATTTATTTATACTGCATTTGTGTGATTAACAAACATGTTTCTTTTGACTTCATCTCCTAGTGAAAGTTTGATTTCTATGATTAATAGATAATGTTGAACTCTGTACCTTCTAACCACCAAATCATATCTACTGGTCTCCTTCCGAGGTATTGCTAGAAATGAATACTTTTCTCTTCTGAGACCTAAATTGGAAATGCCTTCCACAAAGATCCATTGCAAAATGTAAAAACCTGTCATTCTCTAGGGGTTTCAGTCTAGATAATATTAAATGAATTTTACACATAATCTTGGGACAATTATTACGGTAGAATATATTCTAAATGTCTGTACTTTGGTAGTCCCATTGACAATGTGCTGTTTACTAATCATCTCCTCTTCAACACAGTCCCAGGCAACCTCCTTAATACTTGTGAAGATTATGAAACTTGTCCAAAACCCTTTTTTCCCTTGATCATAACACATATTTCTAGTCGTGAACAAGCTCTATTTCTAGCTCTGCACAAATTGGGACTCAGATAATCCATACCAATCCACACAACACCATTTTTCAGGAAGTAGTTCTTGCTTTATGATCTTTTTACATTTTGCAATGCTTATATCACCTTGAACCTTTATATAAATGTTTCCATGTCATGTGCGTATTTCTTCCAGCTCTCATTGTCTTTAGATATTGGCTTTGTAAGATTTATCCATAATGATGCTCATAGACTTAATTCATTCTCTGTATGGAGTAACTCAATACACTGTTAACTCTGGAAGGGACAGTTCTCTTTATGATAAATGAAGATGCAGATGCCAGAACATCAGGAATATAGAGCATAATACACATAAAGTAATTCTCTTTGGTGAAGAATTTTGCCATGAGGAACTTATACCACAGAAACATATTTAAACAGCTTTATAAACACAAGCGTTCAATACAGCACTGCTTCTTTGCTAAAATTTGGCAACAATATATGTGTTTATCAATAGCAATTGTTTAGATTGATTTTATTATAAACAGAATGGGTTGGGTAGTGACAGAAACTGAGACTTATGTATTTTCACAGTAAGCTGTTAGAGATTATTATGTTTACAAGAGAAAGACCGACAGCGATGAGAATACTCTCCTTCATAAAGTACTGTGCTGAGTTTTGAGAAGAACCAATTTTACATTTTATAAGGATTAATTTCTATTTACACCCTCGTAAGAGAAACATATGGAAGTTGATTTAAGTGATAAAGGATTACGTGGAAAATGTGAAGAGTGATGTTGTTTTTGAAGGAAATTCTGGTGCTGGTATGAGCCCAAAAGTGAGGCTGTGCTAAAAGAGAAGGAAACTAGGGCTTCAACAAAGTCCCGTTATAGGTGTGGTTGTCTCTAAAGATCTGTGATGCTGCCAGAAAAGGGCAGCAGTGATCAAGCTGCAGTGATTATAAGACTTCAGACTCAAATTATCATAACACCATTAAGGACTGGCGATGCAGTGGAGTTGTACAGTATGTTCACTGGGTACATGGCCCTGGTTTCTATCTTCAACACCTCAAAATAAAATAAAGATCTAACACACACACACATACATGAGGTAGAGAGAGAGAAATACAGAGAGAGATAAAGAGATAAAGAGGAAGAGACAGACAGAAAAATGGAGAACTAGAGACAGAGAGTCAGATCGATACACACAGAGAGAACCAATGCCACCACTCTTCTCTGTCAGGATTTGTAATATGTGGGTCTGTCGTGAAGACCCAAAGTATTCATTACTAATGAGTTCCGGATGATGGCGATGCTGCTGGCTTGAGATCTATGGCCCCTAAGAATGAACTGCTGAATGAGGTCTAAGTAATCTATATTAGATTAAATGACCTTGATGAAAAAGCTACTAACCATGCCAGTGAGACCTGGGGAGCAAGGCAAACAGTACCTGTCCTCAGACGGCAGTACTTGAAGTCCTAACTACTAGCCTGATTATAGAGTTACTATCCTTATTAAACCTGAGATAATTGAATTCGGACATAATTGTTCTGTGAAATTGACTGTTAGGTAAATTCTTTAAGGTCAACCAATAAGGCTAATGCTCACATGGAAAACCTTAAACCTAGATCATAGATACCAAAGATGTTACTCTGAAAAACATCAAACAGCACCAATAAATAGTGTTTTATTGTCTCTGTGAGCGCACTTAACTTGCATCTGGAATAAGTGTTGTAGATGTTGACTATAGTTAGGACAAAATTTTACCCCCTTTGGGAGTGATGGCACCCATTCATTTCTCATAAAAATAATTAAAATTTCTGAATTTTTTGCTCCAAATATTTATAAAACTCACTTATAAAGTTGGATTTTCATTATCACTCTACTTCTAGAACTCGGGATCAAATGGTAAAAGAAAACACTACATGGCAGTTACCATACCTTTGTTTCATCAACTCAAATTATGTGTCTACCACATTGTATATAGGAACTTTCTCCTAACAGTTTGACCTAAACTGTCAAATGTCAAGGATTAAACTTTGCTCAATTTTATATATGTAGCTGCTATCATGTCAAATAATTATAAAAATGGGAAATAGGGGTGGAAGAAAGATGATTAACATGTGCTGCTTTGTCCAAAATATCCACGAGTTAATTCAAATAATTCAGGGTCAACTGCTAAGACCGAGCGTCAAATACTCTACCCAATGTGAGATCCATTACAAAGTAGAAAAGTAATGATCCATTGTTGTCCAAAGTGAATATCTGTATTTTTGTCAGAAAAGTGGTCTTCTGAGAAATCAGGAAATGTGGATAACTGCCCATCTCTTCCTTCATAAGTTGTTACATCTCTGATTTTAGCAATAATCTAATTGCAATGGCTGCTTCTTGCATCTCAGGTAGTCATTGTGGGGTAGCTGGGGAAGGGTGCCAATTGTTTGAGGTTAGCGACAAAGAAAATGTGAACCAGAAACTATGCAATAAGGACAAGTGGCCTTTGCAAATGAGCAATACAACTACTGGCTATTAATATCAAAGACTGAATCACACTTGATGCATCCTTGCTTTTCATCCAGAAAAAGGACTTTGGCACCAGAGAAATGAGTCATTTTAATTTGTCCCGTTGCCATGGATTCTATTGCCATAGAGACCTCTCTGTGCCCACAGAAGCAGCAGTGTGCATCACTCATAGTAGGAGCTCTCTGGGCAAGAGTGGAGGGTCTCCTTCCCAAACAATTCTAAGGCAGGAAATGCCATTTCTGCAGGGGTAAAAAGAATCTTCTCTTTTCCATGTGTGAGCTACTGAGTTTGATAATTTTTTTTTTCCTTTCAATCTAATTCCATTAAGAAATGTGGGTAGATGGGGGTAAGAGTCAGTGTGCATGTATATTTGAGAATAATTAACTTCCTACGTGTCAACATAAAAAATGAATCATTGTAATGACCAACCCTCCTCTTTTCTTTGTAGAGAATATGAAGATATACATCATTACCTCAAATGCCTTGTCATTCTGTCCTTCTCTGTAATAAATAGTAATGACAACATGAAATAATGGTAACAAAATGATAACCCAGTTCCTAACACAACTCCATAATATTGTCTTCAACATGACGAGTCAAAACACTGAAAGCACAAACTGTGTTTTAAAAGTGACAGCAACATACGCATCTGTGTCTTAGGGTTGAGTGTGGTATATAGATGCAAATAACGTATGTGAAATCCTGTTTTCATGCTTATGATTTATGTTGACTCCATACAGATAGGAATTTAGGGAGTGAATTTTTAATCTTAGTAAATGAATAGCTTAAGACCCAAGAGATGAGATTTAAATTTCCTTATAACCTACATTTACAACTATGCAAGAATAATTTAGAAGAATCCATTTACACTCAAATACATTAAATATACAAATTTTAACTGCAGTTCACTTAAAATTTCTTCTATAATAATACAGTATCTGAATTTGAGAACTTCTTGGTCCACAGATATCCCCCAACAGAATTCTTAGAATTCATATTCATATTCACGTTAGTAGTCAAAATGAAACAGAGTAACAAAATGTTTCTCTAATTTTATGGTAAGTGGGAAATTTATGAAAATTTACATTTTTGATCCAACTCATATTTATGGACTATTTATCATATGCTATGGACATTGGTGTCTGTGACTCAGTTTGGAGGTACCTACCACATACTCAGTCTTCATTTCTTCCCACTTTCTGTTGTGTATGGCAATGGCATTCTAACAAGGTGAAAAACTAAGAAACTAGATTCTGAGCTTCCTTTTTGGCTAATAATGGTCTTGTGACTGAGGTTTAGTTAGTACAAAGCAGCAGAATACAGAATAAGCTGACTTGGCTCATGTTAGTCCTTTCCATCCTTCTTTGACTACTTACCTGGAACACAAATTTAAGGTCTGGAGTGCAGACTAGGAGCCAGAATTCAGAAGGTCAGGTTGATTGGTGGGACACTGGTGATGCATCATCCAGGCTTTCCAGAGAAATACGGCCAATAGGAAGGGTATGTGTGGATGCATGAGGAGAGAATACATGGACAGTTTGTGCAGGCAATGAAAGAGCAAGGGAGAAATTATAAATAATTGGTTATTAGATTGCAACACTAACTTCAAGATTAGCAGTGAGCTGCCTGAGCCCCAGTAGAGCCAGTAGTAGTTTTAAAACCTGAAGACCAGTGGTCCCAAGACAAAAAAAGAGAAAAAGACTGATGTCCATGCTTGGGGGTGAAGTAGAGGGGAAAGTCACAGCATCAAGAGTTTCTCTTAGGTTTTGGGTTTAGTTTAGGGGGGCGGGGAAGGTAGGGGAGCACTACAGATCTTCACCTTATTGGATAAAACCAGAAGCATGCAGGAGGGCACTCTATTTTAATCAATCTACCAACTTAAATTTAATCTTCTCAGTGAACAGCTCACAGACACACTCAGACTAATGTCTGAGCAAGAATATATTTCCTTCTGTGGTTCAGCCAAGGGGATATGTTGTGGTTTGAAAGAAAATGACCCCCCATGATGCACTGTTAGGAGGTGTGGCCTTCTTGGAGGAAGTGTGGCCTTCTTGGAGGAAGGGCGTCCCTCTGGAGGTGGGCTTTGAGATCTCATACATGCCCAAGATACTGCCTACTGTTTTAAAGCATCTCCTGTTGCCTGCAAAATATAGGACTCTCAGCTTCTTCTCTAGTACCATGTCTGCCTGCACACTGCCATACTCCCCACTATGATAATAATGGACTAAATCTCTGAAACTGTAAGCCACCACTTCAATTAAATGTTTTTTTTATAAGAGTTGTGGTGGCCATGGTGTCTCTTCACAGCAAGTGACACTTGTTTGCACCATAGCAGAGAACATGTTCCCATCTATAATGTAGATGAAGAGAAAATCCCTGCCTACTTACTTAATCTACTTTTCACAGGTGTCTTACAGACAAATGCAGTTTCTAGCTGATACAGAGATTATAGCCACTTCACACATCAGGATTCCCTACAGATATTTTAGGACTTCAAACATCATTTTCACATGACACACTCTTAGCAATTTTAGTCAAATTCCGATGCAGGAGGAGATGAAAATTAAGTGCTATCTAAGACAGAGGTATTAAACAAATTTATATTAGCATAAACTATAAACTCAATCATATTGTAATCAGATATTCTTTCTTACTGAATTTTTTTCTTTTTCATATTACTTTTGATCTTCTTTTTTTTTTTTTTTTGCTAATTCGGGTTAATCTTTAGAGATTCTGTTCACACCTCAAACCTTTGAGGAATTCTCTGAACGTACTCCCCCCGTATTCCCTTAGCATTCTGCTCTTCTACCTGTAACCAGCCATGTTGCCTTCTCTTCTTCTGGTTACTTATCATGTGAGCTCTCAGGGTCTTAAGATTCCTTTTCCTGTAAATAATTTGAAGGCTGAGTACACTTCTTCTGAATTCTTTGTATGCTGTCATTCTTCTTCCTGAGACCACTCATCCTCTGGGTTTATTGATTCATCTATTCGTTTGAATACTCCCTTTAATTTCTGCAGGACATTCTGATTCCTCGCCACCATTCCATAGGCAACTTGGACATTGTGCCAATATTTACATAGTCATAAGTGTCCTTCTAAGTCATTTCCTGTTTCTATATTTGCATTTTAGCATTTCATAAGTGGTGTTGTGTTATAGACTGTTTCAATTTGATTAAATTTTGCTGCACTTTGACTTACTTACTCAAAACTGCAGTTTAAGATTTATCTATAGTGCCATATGGACACTGAAACAATTGCTTCTCAGTGATGATACCAACATTTACTTACTTGTCTTCACAAAAACATTTACCAGGTTCTCTGAAGTCTTCCCTCCTTTTGAACTTGTGAGATCTTTTTGTATGTCTATATAATGTATGTGTGTATGTACATAAATATGTGTATGGTGTGCTATTAAAACATGTATGATATATATAATGGATCTGTACACATATCTGTATACACACATATATAAGTTTATTTATATATATATATATGCACATTTTATATCTCCTAAAATTTGTATACTAGGAAACAAAAAATTTACATACTTAATTTGACTGAGTAATACAAAAACATTTTTCCATCCAAAACATCAAAACCCATTGGCCTTCCTCTCAGGAACATGTGAGAATGAAAACATGCCCATGCCCTGCTCAGCAATGCTTGGTGTAATTTGCTTCCCAAATCGTTACCAATGCCTGCAAATGCAAAATTGTATTTCAGCTTTTAGTATTCCCCTTTTAGATGGCAAACACTTTATGTGCTTCCTAAACTTTACAGGGTTTCTCTTTTTTATATCAACATACATATTTTAGTTTGGAATACTGTCTTTTGGCATTGTTGATGATATTCAAGAGCCCTCAGTGCACCTGACATTTTTGTCACAACCAGAGTAGACATTTGAAATACAGTCTTTCATACCTTCATATAACCATCACACTGCCCATTAAACCATTTAAAGGACAAACATGAGAAATGTTTCATTTTGATGTAAAAGGATTGATATTTACCTTATGGTTGTACATTTTGAAGTTTTAAGCGGTCCTTCTCCAGCTGAACAGGATAGTGAATGCTGGTAATCTAAGCACTGTGAGGCTGAGGCAGTGAGATCAGACTACATTCCAAGATGGCCTATCGTACTTAGTAAGATTGTTACAAAGGAAGAAGAGGAGGAGGAGAAGGAGGAGGAGGAGAAAGAAGAGGAAGAAGAAGAAGAAGAAGAAGAAGAAGAAGAAGAAGAAGAAGAAGAAGAAGAAGAAGAAGAAGAAGAAGAAGAAGAAGAATCTTTTTCCTTAAAACAAAATATTGTGTGGTTTATTTTTTATTAATTTTCTACTTTTTTCTTTTATAATTATATATTTATTCTCCACAAGTCTACTATTATATGTGGAAATAGGTTTAATCCAGTTTTATTTTTTCTTCATACAGTGAGTCAATTTTCTAAGTATTATCTGCAAAACAAACTGCCCTCTGCATTTTTTATGGAACTATAAAAATCATACATGAACATACAGACTCTAAGGACTTTGTTTTACTGTGTTGTATATTTCTACCTGTTTCCCCATGCCCTTGTGTGTGCAGTATTTGTATATGATATATACATGCATGGCATATGTGTACATGTGTGAGCAGTCATGCTCTGAAGCCAGAAGAAGACATTGGGTCTTCTCTAGTCATTTTATTTCTTTGAGATAGGATTGCTCACTAAACTTGGAGCTAGGCTCATGGACAGGAAACCCCAGTGAGCCTCCTGCTCTTGGCCCTCAGAAAGCTGCAGCTGCAGGCATGTGTGCAGCTGTGCTCAGTTTTTCACACACGAGCTGGAGATTCAAACTCAGGTTTTCACGATTGTACAACAAGGGCTCCTACACAATGAGCCATCTCCTGAATGGTCACCTATTCTTAACAGATACATTTATATATTTGGTGAGATTAGTCATCGACCTACCTTTTTGTTATAGAGTAAATAATGCCTATTTGTGATAAAACCTCTATAGCAATATCTGTGAAACACAATTGCCAGATACAATTTCTAGATAAACCAGGTCTCTCTTTCCAGTTATGAATAGCCTAATGCTCATTCTCTGAATGCTCATAGCTGAAATTTCACTATGTGTCTGTCCTATTTGTTTCTCTATTCCTTTGGTAAAGCACTGACCAAAACCAATGTGTGTCTGGTAAGGGAGGAGTCTTTTTGCTTATACTTCCAAATCACAGCCCATTATTAAAGGGGGTAACAAGAAGAACCCTAAAATAAACAAAAATAGATCCCCCCTGGGAAGGGGAAATAAATGATACCTTCCAAGAAATTCCCCGAAAGGTATCTGAACAGGAATTTTAAACCAGGTTCCTATTTGGGAGTGGGAGTTGGCAGGGATTCTCTTTAATAAAAAGTGTGACACAAGAATGTGGTGCATGTGTGTGTGCGTGTGTGTGTGTGTGTGTGTGTGTGTGTTGATGATGATGATGATAATTCCCTGTTTTAAACAAAAATTTTAATTTACAAACCAGGTAGGAATTTGATTAAAACATGTTCTGTAAAGCAGCTATATAATGCGAGAGTCACAAGATTCAAATAAAATGTAAATTCAAATTTTGGGGATCTGCTTAGAAAAAACAATTCTTTGGAAATGTTTTGGTAACAGTGCTTCCAGGGCTTTGTCTAATTTCACATTAAATCATGAAAACTGTTTTCTTTCCTATTAAAATTAGAGGTCTGGGTTAAGAAGTATACCAAGGTAAGGACTGGGCACTTGGACCCCTGTCTCCTATCACCATATTGTTCTCTGAAAAAGGCAAATTTCCATAAGTCTTAGCAAACAAAAGGAAGACCATCAGCTCCTGGGAAATTCTGAGGAGTTTCTGAAAGCTTCTGGAGTCACAGTGTCAGAGCAACAAAGTCAGAGAAAACAATAGCCCCAAACAATCACAGAGATAAGAAAATTCCTGTTAAAACCAGTTTCACATATAACTGAAGCTCAGGGTCAATAAACAGGAGGACCTTGGGACATGGTCAGAGTAGCTAAGGCAGTGTATTCTGGGACTACAGCAGTTTGTCCCTCTTACGCTACTTACTGCTTACGTCAGCTGCCGGAAGTAGCTGTCACTTTCCCAAGCAGCATTCCTTAGCCTCCCATCAAGTGAATCTGAGTGTGTAGTAAAGGATCTTCCAGCATGGAACTATTCACACAGTGAAGGGAGGATGCAGAAAAACAGTAAAACCTGAAGAAACTTTACCACAAGAATCCAGAGAGCAATAGGTTTCAGCTTCATGAAAGGCCATAAACAACACACGACCTTTCAAAACATAGACATATTACATAAAATATTTCCAGAGTGAGCAGGGCCTATGGAAGTAGAGCAGCCACTCCCCTCCCAATTTAAGACTACAGAATTAGCAAGAAACTATCACTCTGAAAGAATCATAACACACCTATCCTCCTATAAAAATTCTATAGAAGGCAATTAAACATTGAATATGTTTATATGAACAATGCAAATATGAATAATTAAGAGTTGCCAATGATCTAAGGAAACATTAAACATGAAGGATAGGTATTATAGAAGACAGACTTTTATGTGTTTGTGTGTGTGTGTAAGTATTCAAGCATCTCCCTAAAAAGAAACAAAGATCTTAGAAAAGCATGATAACGAAAATTAAAAATAAAAGTAACTCAGTAAGTGTGGTACACTGTAAATAGCAGAAGATAGAATAAGTTGAATTATTATCATCCCAAATACTATTGGGATAGAAGAGAAAGGGAAAAAAGATGTGAGAAAAAGGAAGGAGATCTTGAATCTATTTACATGTATTTATTTATTCCTGGGTAAACTGGAACCTTATAATGGCTCGTCAAGGTAGATTTAATTATTGCTCATTGGGTAGTTGAAGAAACAGATGTAATATTTTAGAAAGGTTAGCCATGCTCAGTCTAGGACTTGGGTTTCATTAATCCAAAGCTAAGGGCTTCCTCCCCCTGGCCCAGGATGTGGGAGACAGTAGACCGTAGGCTGTGGGAAGTCAGAACAGTGAGAACACCCAGGAGAACAACATGAGCATCCCTTACCCAAGGTAATGTTAGAGGGAATGATGGTCCAGAGTAGGCTTCTGGATCCAGGCTGATGAACCTTGAGAAAGACTTCCCTGGGGCTGTCATTCTCCAAGATGATAGCATCTATCAGGAGCTTATCAAGTTGCAGAATTTTGGTCCTCATCCCCCCAAAAGTTATGAATCAATCTGCATGAGAATGAATCATTTACAACAGCTTAGGTAACCAGAAATAGGTGAAAAATTGAGAGCAAGGGGGATAATTTACAGAAACCAAAGTAGCTAGAATCCCCAGAGTAGAATTCTAGGCAGGAAAGAAAGTTCTGGAAGCATATGGTCTTTCTCAATGCTTCAGCTAAAAATGGCTCCAAATACATCTGCAAACAACCATTCCAGGAGGGTGAGCGTTGTCAAGGCACCTGGAAAACTTCAGGAGAACAAGGACAATTCACCAACACATCACCCTGAGCTAAGAGTTTTCGGGACACAGGGTGGTAAGTAGGGTCCTCAGAAAGGTTTTCTATCTGGGACAGAACTAAATTAGTTATCACCTAGCAGAGTAGGAAAGCTAACCTGGAAACCATATTTTCAAGTGAGTAACTACATCCCCTGTTACCCAGGCTAGAGAACTAATATATACTCGAAAAAAGCAAAATTAATATTGGATCTAATGAAAACTACCATATAGGCAAAGAAATATGAAGTGATTTATGTAAGCATGCTCATAAATCATACCTCTGTTAAAATCAGTATGTCAAGATATAGAAATTTTTAGCTATATATGATATTATACCACATAATCTTTTAATACTCAAAAAGGTAGATTAATGTATGATTGTGATGCACGATGATTGACTTAATAAAGAAGCTGGATGACCAATAGCTGGGCAGGATGAGCTTAGGCAGGATAACCAGACTAAGGACACAAGGAAGAAGAAGGGCGGAGTCAAAAGATTCACCAACCAGACACAAAAAGGAAACAAGAGATGCTAAATGAAAGAGAGGTAATGCCATGTGGAAAAATATAAACAAATGTGGCATGAATAATAAAAACCCAGAGACATAAATTGGGGTTCAACCTGAAAACCAGAAAAGCAAAGCATCCAACTACTAGAGAAGTCTTACCTTTACCAAGGCTGGGTGACTACAAACTAAGCAGACTAAGCCTCTCTTTCCTCTCATTTTGCTGGGATTAAAGGCATGACTACTTAGGACTGGTATTAAAGGTGAGGTTCTACCACCTGACTTTGTTTCTGCATTGATCTTGTGTAGATAGACCTTTAACTCACAGAGATCTATCTGCCTCTGTCTTCCAAATCTTGGGATTAAAGGTGTGTGTCACCATTGCCTGACCTCTAGTGGCTTTAGCTTTGCCTCTGGTCTTCAGAAAAGACTTATTTATCAAAAGACAAATAATATACCACTACAAATGAATTATTGGGTTTACTTAAGTTATAAGAACTAGCTAGTAACAAGCTGGAACTATTGGCCGAACACTTATAATTAACATTTAGTCTCTACATTTATTTTGGAGCTAGCCCATCCCAACAAAAACTCTGCCTACGTACAATCATGTTCAAAGATACACAGAAGATGTAAAAAGGATGCAAATAGAATTCCTAGACACAAAATCTTCAATGTCTGCAAGACGAAATTAAATAAATTTAGTGAGCTTAAAGACCTAGCAATGCCAACATTCAAAATAACACATGGAGAGAAAAGAGAAAAATGAGCAGGCATGAGCAACCTATGACCTATTTTATAGATGTGCACTTAAAATCTCTGACTATGGAGTGAGTAGTGGCATAACTGAAAAACAATGGGCAAGATTTTTTCACATTTGATGACAATGAAAAGCTCACAGATAAAAACAAAAACAAAAGAAAGAGAGGAGAGAAAAAAAAGAAAGGAGAAGAAAAAATAAAAATCTCAATGAAGACTTGTATTAGAAATTTGAAGAAAATTACACTATTGTCTATAATTTAATCACTTGAAATCTGTAGTATAAAACAGCACCAAGACAAAACACCATGTACATGAAATCCCAGAAATGGGAGAGTCTTGCAGAGCCTGTATTGGAATCAGCAAGTGAGACTATCTAGGTTAATCAACATCTTCATGTCTAGAATATCCAGATAATCAATGAGATGAGGCTATGTCACTGAAGCTAAACCCCAGAAGGCACCTCCTTATCAATATTAGCTAAATAACCCTCTGATGTATAAATTAATAGGAATAACCCTGTTCTCTGATCAATAGGTAAAGGGCTGTTTTTATAAATCAAAAATAAGGTCAGGAATAAAGCTGCAAATATGAGCATGGTCTATCACTATGTCTGCAATATTATCTTGATATGTAAGAGACCTTTAAAAGCCATTAAGTTGAGATCCAATGGGGATGGGTGGGAAAGATGGATTGAAGCCAGAAAAACATAGCATTTTAAAACTCTTTTCCAAACCACAGAAGTGCATACTGTCAAGGGACATCCCATACTGGCTCTGACATTCAGTGAAAGCCAGCCTTGCTCTGCTTACAGCTTGGAGGATCTCCTTATCCTTCTTTCTCTTTCCTTCACTCTCTTTACTGAGCCTCTCCTCCCATTAGTAATCAGAAAGCAAATGAGTGTCATTGGAGATGAACCTCTAGGGGTCACCGAGGTCTCCAGCATTGTTGCTGACCTCTCTCGGAGTACAGATGGCGCGCGTGACATCTCACACGCAACCTGAGACCCAACAGCAGAGTTCACATGCTCAGACATAAATCACACTTCTCCACTCAGAATTTCAGCCCTTGGCAGTGGGTGGCACGTGTCATTCACCTGGCTTGTCACCACCACATTATACAGTGGAAGACATTTCTGGCGATGCTCTCGACTAATTTCTGACAACGTAGTCTTTGTGAGCAACCTCTGCACAGCACATGGGACGTGGCGGACGTCTGTACGTACAAACAAAGAATTCTAAGCTTGTTCTTGCTCTAATGTTCTTGACAGTGACAGAGCCTCCCTCCCATCTGCCCCACAGCGGAAGGCAGCACATGGCTCAGTGCTAATTAGCATCAACAGCTCAAGAGGTCCTTTTGAAGAGTGGGTCTGGCCCTCCCGGGATGCAGGTGCATCAGCACTAGCCCCGTGACCTTTTGCTCCGAGATCAGTCACCGACGAGTGGGAGTGGTCGACAGGGACTAGGAGGCTGTTTATCTCCCTCAGGAAGGATTGTTTGTGCTCCACTATTCACTATTCACCGTCAGCAGTGGCATTTTCCTCTTAGGGAAACTCACAAGAGAAGCTGAGAGGCTTCATCTGCCTGCTCGCTTTCTGGAACTTTGCGAACGTGCACCTGGCTTCATTTTCCGGGTATCGCCACGCTCATTCTAAGAGAAAGAAAACCCACTTTATTACAAGGAACAAAACCACAGTTGAAAGAGCCCAGGTGGCTGGAGGCTGACTGACAGCCTGGGACATAAGGACAAAGATACCGCACAAGGTTCCTGTGTCTGCAAAGGGGGGCTTCTGGCCATGGTGTGCATGAAGAACCTGCTGTAGGAGGATACCAGCCCTGTCAATAGCAGCCAAACCGCAGACGACTCTTCATGTCCAGGCTCCAGATAATGTCACAGGCAACACAGTTCATGGAAATGTGTCTTTTCTCTTATTAGCATTAAGATTTTGGAAAACGGAACTGCAAAGCTGCTGTGATTCGGTTTTGAAAAGACGCACACCAAACATCTTTTCCTGAATCTTTGCCTTTCTTATTGTTAAGCAGAACCCCATGGAAGCACTTCCGGGCTTTCAGGGATCTCTCCTGGTGTAGTAGCCATCATACTTCAGGCTACAATTGTCTAGGCTGTGCATCTCCACGTGCATGCTCCTGGAGGGCAGTCTCCACCTGACCCTGCTAGCTCACCCACAGCACTCAGGGCCATCCCCAGGGCTACTGTGACTGCTGCCAGCAGCTGCAGAAGGGAAAGGATCCCAGGGGCCAGAAAAACTGGTTCCAACCAGCTGGAACTTTAAGTCAATCAAAAGTTCCACTGAGGGCCTTTCACCTGAAAGGACACTAGCCTTCTGTCTTAGGGAGAGAAGGCACACAAAGACCTGTATGTGGTCCTAAGGTGGGAACTTTCCAGTTGCCAGGCAGCCAGTCCTGTTGGTGGGCACCTGCTTGAGAGAAGCTGGTCTTTTCCCTCCCCACCCCGTGCACCTCATGGAACCAGGCAGGTATAAATTCACCAGCTCCTGGTAGGGAACTCTTCTCCTGGGGTCTATGCACTCCCCATGGGAGACCCGCACAGTCCAAACCATGCTTGACAACTTTCAAAGAGGATTTATCCATTCTGTTGACTCTGGAATGAAGATAAAGCCCTTCAAATTATAGACCGTGAGAATGATTGGCCTGCCTTTGACATCGGCTAACCATCTGAAGGAAAGTCTAGGTTTTACTCTGATTGTTAATCAGACACCTGGCCATGACAGTTCCCATATTTTGATTCGTGGGCTCTGTTGGTCCAAGACACTCCAGAATGGCTTTTCTACCAGAATCTTCCCAGTGACAGACCATACTGCCTACAAGGACTGTTATTAGACCCCAAAGTACCAAAAAAGCATTCACATTAGCTTTGAATTTTTGCCCATGACGGTGCTTTCCTTCCAGCTCTGAGACAGTCTGCAGAGAGCTGCCCCTGGCCCTGCAATGACATCTGCCCTAACAGAACACTGCTGGCCTACTTACACTATCAGCGCTATAAGGACTATTTTTCCAAGAGTAAAGCATCCACCCAACTATGCTACAGTTGTTTTAAAATATGAAGTTTGTGGTGTAAGATGTCCAGTTTTAAAAACGATATGTCAATCACTGTAGCAAACTGAAGAATCATTTAAACTACCTGTCAACCTGCTCATATGGATAATCTATGCATATAAAAGCCTTGGAAAGTGGAATCTCAGAGTCGTTTTGGTTCGTATTTCCCTGATAATCAAGGATGTTAGGCCTCTCCTTAAGTGTGTCTTGGCCATTTGAGATTCTTCTGTCAAAAATTCTCTGTTTAGACCTGTGCCCCATTTTTAATTGGATTATTTGGGGACCTCTTTGTGGGGTTTTGTTGTTGTTGTTGTTTTGATGTCTAGTTCCTTGAATCTTTATATATTTTGTAAATCAGCCCTCTGTCAGGTGTGGGAATGGTGACAATCTTTATTTTCCCATTCTGTAGACTGCTGTTTTGCACTATTGATGGTGTCCTTTGCCTTACAGAAGCAGTTTCATGAGGTCACATTTTTGATTTTTGATCTTAGTGTCTGCTCCATTGGTGTTCAGCAAGGAAGTATTCTCCTGTGCAAATGTGTTGAAGGCTAGTTCCTACTCTCTCTTCTATCAGTTTCAGAGTAACTGGGTTATGTTAAGGCCTTTGCCCATCTGGACCTGAGTTTTTGCAGGGTGATAGATATGGATCTTCTTGCATTCTTCTAAAGCCTGGTGAGGCTATATTCACAGAACAGTGCCTAGCCCTACAGTCATCGGAGAGGCTTCATCCAGCACGCAGTGAAAACAGATGCAGGCCCACAGCCAAACATTAGGCCGTGCTTGGGGAATCCTGGGGAAGAGAGGGAGGAAGGACTGTAGGAGCCAGATGGGTCGCCAACATCACAAGAAAACCCACAGAATCAACTAACCTGACCTTATAGTAGCTCACAGAGATCCAACCAACAACCAGGGAGCCTGCACAGGACTGACTTAGGCCCTCTGCGTATATATTACAGTTGTGTAGCTTGGTCTGCTTGTGGGAATTCTAACAGTGGGGAACAGAGCCTTCTTGGACTCTTTTATTGACTTTTGTGACCTTATCCCTTATACTGCATTGCCTTGTCTGGCCTTAATACATGGGGGCAAGGAGGGGGCCCTGGTGCTTAGTCTCACTGCAACTTGATATGCCATGTTTTGTTGATATCCATGGGAGGCCTGCCTTTTTCTGAATAGTAATGGAGGAAGAGTGGATGCTGGGGAGGCAGAGGGGAGATGGAGGAGAGACTGAAAAGAGAGGAGTAGGGGAAACCATGGTGTAGATGTTAAAAAATAAATAAGTAAATACATTAGCTCTGGAAGATATTTCCTCTCTTAGTAACCAGCTTAAAGTGTGATGCAATGCCATAGCAGACGACTTTGCCCTGACATTTCACTCACTACAGAGTTCACAACGAATTTCAAGCATTCCGGTTTAATCTACAGTTTGGTTTACTTCATGGTTCTGTCTGTCTGCCAGAGATTTCATTTACCTTCTTTCCTTAATCCTCTCATTCCTCCATCTGTGTCTCTGCTATCTGGAGATGAAGGACTATGCCTCCGGAGTGCTCTTAGGCCCTAGTTCTAAAATCACCTCCTAGCCTCCACTTGCCTCCTCCTCTACAGCACAAGGCTATTTTAAAAGCCATGCAGGCTAACTGCCAGTCCTGAATTTCTTTACTCAGGTCAGAATTACTGGATATGCTACATGCAAGCCAGGTTGCTTATACTCTCTATTATACTGGAGGAGGAATGAATAACAAAATCCTGACTAACGACACAAAAGAGACACGCTTAACTGGGCCTCCCCATCAGGTCATAGGAAACACCCAACATGTGGAAATTGGAAAGGGATGTACCATATTAAAAGAAGTGACTGTCTGGGGGAAAAATCAGTAGTTCCTAATGGTACACACTTTAGCTACCCCAGGCGTTTACACCTGCCGTCCAGGAGACAGTGGTAGACTGGCATTCTTGGCCTTGTCTAGATGTGCTCCCAGGAAACAAGGTCCAGCAATACATACATGCCTTAGATTCTAGAAAAAAGAAAACATCTGTACTTTTACAAATCCTGCTAAAGATGCCCCAATGGAGTCCATACCCATTAATGCTGCTGCGGTGGGCATCCAACAGGTTCAACACAGCCAGCTCTCTACTTAGACCAGGAAAAACCTAATTATTATGCGGGAAAATAGAGTCACCCTTCAGAATGAAATAAGTTCTCTGACAGCGACGATCCTCCAACATCCTAGAGGATTAGACTTGAGTGCTGTTTCAAAGAAATACATGGTTGAAAATGAAAATACTAATTTTATACTAAACAGTCAGGAATAGCAGAGAAATGTCAAAAAGTTATTAAAAAGGATTGAAGCTAACGGGCAAACAAGATCCAACGGAGCACAGTACAGATGAATCTCTGGGAAAGCAACCCATTTCTTCCAGAGTAATTTGTAAGGTGTTACGAAGGTAAAGAGGGTGGAGTGAAATAAGGCAGAAAAGAGCAATTATTAGTTACTGATTTATTGACTTATTTAGTAATTTAGGTAAAGCACTGCTTGCACTGTCTAGTTGCCAAGCATGACTTCACTCACTACCTGGAACACAATGACCTGGAGGAACAGCTGAAGCAATGGCTCATTGCCTTAAACAACCTGCTAACTGCCATAAACGCCCCAGTAAAACCTGTAAAATCTTGCTTGCTTTCCTGCCCCATGTTGTGGTTTAGGAGTATAAAAATGAGAACACAAACTAGACCGGACATCGAACCTTTGAGGAGCTGTCTTGGCTTCCTTCCACCATTGACAGATCCTCTCTCCCACTCTCATAAGTGTCTGAACGTTTGTTCCGGGAAGAGTCCTGCAATATATGAATCAAGAACGAAGGTATTGAATCAAGAATGAAGGCGTCCACGCACTTGTTATGGCTTCCTCCATGTGAATGTCATGTTCTCACCTTTAATATTATTACTCTCCACTCAATATCCAGACTATACCATCCCAGCCCAAGTCAGTTGGCATCATGCCATACTCATTCAAAAAGTAATTTGTGATGTCACATAGCTTTGCATCAGTTTTGTTTGGTGGGGGCAGTGCTTGTTTTTTTTTGTTGTTGTTGTTGCTCCCCTCTATCATCATTGTTCCCAAAGGGCAGGATCCTATGTATTTGCATTCATTTTGTATTTGTTCATAGCACCGCCCTCAAGATCAGATAGAGGGCCCCTTTGATGTTCTTTCAATGATTAAATGATTACAGAATGACAGATGATCTGTTTATTTCCTTGATCTTGGGAATGATTTGTAGGGAAGAGTTTTACTTGGTTTCCTCTGCGTCTCCTGGTGGAGGAAGCCGTCTTGGATACACATTAAAATACAGTGATGAATGTCTATCCCCAGGTGTCAGGAAGTAAATTCAACTTGATCTCTTCTGAGAGGATGGGCTGCTTATAGGAAACAGCCTAAATGACTCTAAATTGCTATTAAAAAGGAAAAATTACATAATGTAATCAAAGATGAAAAGTGAATAAGTAATAAACACAGGTGGCTGCATGATAGGAATCAAAGATAAAAAGGCTGGTTCTTCAGAACAAAAATGAAAGTAAAGAACCAGAAGGTATTTTTAGCAATGAGGATGATAAAAGACAGTAAGCATCCAAAAAGAAAGGATGAGAATACACATCCTAGGTACATTTTGAAATGACAGGTGTCATTCTGCTCATCCAACTCTCTCTCTCTCTCTCTCTCTCTCTCTCTCTCTCTCTCTCACACACACACACACACACACACACACACAAAAATATCACAGAGAAAATATAAAATTTCAACATTTTTAACTTTATTCAATAAATATCAGTTGGCTAGGTAGTATATCAGTATATTCTGATACCTATTTCTGGGAATAGGAAATTTTAAGAGTAAATTCCTCTAAAGCTGTTCATAGAGCAATAAAGATACAGTGCTACATATAAATGTGTGTATTACTCTCTCTATATATAGCAAATGTATGCATAAATATGTGAATTGGTGTCATAATGTAAACAAAACAGTATTCAGTGAACTAAATTTCAGACTATCTTACTGGTCACAGGACCATAGCAAGTAAGGATTTTTTTTTTTTAACAAGCAATTGAAAATCTAACTCAAAATATGTTGTGTGAAAACAAAGACTGACCAGTTGGAAAGCTTCAGCTTGTGAGTCCAGCTAGATTGGAAACTCAGACAAGATCGATAGAATTTCTTCCTTGCATTCCTGGGTTCTGCTCTTGTCCAATGGCTCACTGTTTCTGGGTTCTCTGTAAAGGCAGGAAGAATCACCATTTTCTAGCACTGTTAACTCCAGTGTAATGGAAAGCACACTCAAGACCTCCAAAGTAGTGTGATTATACTGCCCTGATTTTGACTGGGTCATTTCCTCACTTTTCAGCAAATTGCCGTGGCCAGGAAACTGTGAGGCTCTGATTGACCAGACATTTGCTGCACTTCAACTTCAATTTGGGAAGCCATCAGCTCTACCTGGAGCACAGGACTGAGGGCCTTGAATCTGTAGATTAGCAAAAACCAAATAAACCCAGAGAAACCATCTGTACATTTAGGTTTTGGAGGCAGAGTTCTTTAGAGTTCATATGACCTCTTAGAAGGCCACGAGCACAACTTCCGGTGCCTGGGATAACAGAGGGAGGTCATGAGCCCCAATAACCACCTGGGGTTTTCTTGGCTTTAAGGAGGTAACAGTGAAACACAGTTCTTGACAGTAAGACATTTTATATAACTCAAGGAGAAGAATGTGTATCCTGAAAAAGAAGGGATTCATTCTTACACTGTTGCAGGAAAGCATCATGAGAAAAAGCCACTGTCAAAAGATTCTGTGAGGTTAAAGAAGGAGGTGGGCAGAACTAAGGTTGCACAGGTACATTTGGGAACTGACTCCAGGAGTGTGGTCAGTGATAGGAGCAAGACCACAATTTGGGTGAGGGAAAAGAAGTTTATATATGAACTTTTATCCAATCCAAAATATGTTATGTTTTTCTCAAAAGCTATGCTTCGGACTGTGGTGGACACGCAGTGCCGCATGCCAAAAGAATAATTAGTTATTCATCTTTAAGAAACATACATGGAGAAAAGCAAAGAGGATCATTCAAGGGCTGCAGACACTGTACACTGTATTTATAAATCAAGAGGGTTATGGTAAGAACAACCTAGTTCATAACACACACTTTGAGGTAAACACATACACACACCGCATGCACACCACACTGCATTCACATATACACTCCACATCACATGCATACCACAGCACACACACACACAGAACACACACACACACACACACACACACACACACACACAACACACACACACCCTTAGATCTTTTGGGATCTAATTTGCTTATCAGAGTAGATTTTAACAGAATTAAGAGATCCACTTTTGGAGCTCTCACTGTTTAGAAAAGCAGGAAGCCCCTTGGAAATTGGTACAGACTGCTAGAAACAGTTTTTCTGCTTTATGACAATAGCTCTCAATACCTGAGCCCCAGCAGTATCACGAATAAACTGGAAGAGTTGGCCCAGTCTGCCTACCTCTTAGCTGGATAGGCCCTCAGTTCAACTGCTTCTACAGCAGTTCCCTCTAAAACTACCAGTCAACAGTTCCCGACAAACATTCTGCAATACTGACACAGGGGCCAGGAGTACTCGTGTTGAGACAACCGAAATTGTGTGGCTGATTCCAGGCTGGGACTAGAAAAATGCTCAGCAGTCTGATCGTGCCTGTTCTAGGAATCTGTGAGGTAGCAGCTTTTCTAGTGTGTCATTCAGGACTTTGCTGTCTGAAGCCACTGGCTCCCTCTCTGAGAACTGCCTTAATCATCCTCTTGGCTGTGTGAGACTCTGTGAGGGCCATCGATTGTCCCTCCTGCTTTGACTCCAGGTCACAGCTGGTGTTGGGGCACACTAAACTTTACTATTAAATAGAGCATCTATATAAACCCATTAATAGGTAAGACTAATGAAAGTATAAAAGTGGTGCCAATGTAAGTTGTAATTTTGAGGGAAATATACCTAGCAGTTCAATAAATAATTTTGAGATTGATCTGCCCTCTCAGATACAGGTGCAATTCTTACTACCACAGAGCTTGGAAAACAGTCCAGTATAAAAGCACTAGGAGAAAAACAAAAATAAGGAAATGCTTTCTTAACCACGAAGAGAAAAAGGCTTCGGGACTGATTTGAAATTGTCTCTAAAACACAAAAGGGAAAATTTATAGATTTTATTTATATGTTTAATGTTACATAAAATACTACCCCATGCTCCCTCAAATTCAGAAGAGAGGCAAAAGAATCTTTCCCTCCATTTTGTCAAAGACTAAGTGTCAAAGTTCCAAATTTATTAGTACATAAAGGAGAAAACCAATGACACAGCAGATAATTTTCATTAAAAGGACAGTGACTTGAACTTATGATAAAATGTACAACTCCACATTCTATATGAGACATGCTGATCAAAGCCACCGTGAAGCGCCACTTCCATTTAACATGGAAAGCAATTGACATTTTATTAGCACTTTGGGAAAGGCTACTATCAAATAACACGGTCATAAATCACTGGTCTATGTCCTGCAGAGGGTAAATAGACTAGAGTTATCCATAGTACAGAAACATTTCTAAGAGTGAGATCACTGTCAAGAGCTGTACTTGGGTATGCGTCAGTGGGATGCACAGAAAATGACTCACGGTAGCATCTTTTCATGACAGTCCAGGATCAGCTACAACCAAAATGACCAAGTTTAAAACACAGGTTACACAAATTAGATCACACCTAATCCATCAAATAAAATGCAGCTGTAACTAATACAGCTGATTCTCATATGTTTATTTTACACTACTATTAATTTTATTATGTATCTAAAGAAATACACTGCTTATTTCATGTTTATGGATATTAAATGAAGACTGAATGCAAAGGAAAAATGAGTAAAGATATACAAACTCTTCTGTGAAATAAGGACAGTTAAGGCATCTGATCGTTTTAAAATGGCAAGTAAGTTATGTTACCTGCTTGCCTCTTTTATTTGCACACTCCATATGTATAGATTTTAGAGATTTTTAATTTTTTTTAGACTTTAAACATCTTTCTGTGTGTATGTACAAGGATTTGCTTGTATGTATTACACATGTGTGTGGTGCCATTGGACGCCAGAAGAGGGCATTGCATCCCCAGAACTAGAGTGGCTGACACGGTGAACTTCCACAACTGAAAGCTTGTTCTCCTTAAGAGCAGCAAATGCTCCCAACCATTAAGCCATCTCTCCAGGCCCTAGATTATTTTATTGTAAAGTATTTTTAATACACTATTGTTATACCATATTGACAGTGTGTTTATTTACAACACATTCAACAACTTCTTATAAAACTACCTGTCCTATACTTCCTTATGCCTTTATACATGTCAAAGGTCATATAAAGACCATTAAGACCAACTATGGTGGCAGTTAAACATTGCAAAGTACCTACTACTCTTAACATTTTACATTTTTAAAACTGTAAATTTGATCCAATGCCCCCCAAAATATTTTTATGAGTTAAAATAAGAAAGTACTGGGAAGCCACGAGGACCAGGCAGTGATAGAACTGTGTAGAAGGACTGAGATCCAGCACTCATCTAGCATACACTGAGGCTCTGGGCTCCCTCGTCCATACTCACCCCATTCCTCTCCCCTCTTCCTAGACCTCCATGCACACTGAATTGCAAAGGAAACAAAACTGAGGTGTCAATCAAGAGAGGGAGAAAAATAAGAAAAGAAAAAATATCCACAAAAAACAAAAAGAATTAAAATGAAAAAGAAATAAAACTTAAAGGATCTCTTCTATTAGAACATGATGCGGTTCGTATCTGAATGTCTCCAAAGGTTTGTATGTTGAAGGCTTAGTAGCAACTTGATGCAGTTTGGAGGTGATGGTAACTGTATGAAATAGGAGCCCAGTAAGACATCTTACCTCAGATTGAGTTACTGATCATGCCTTTTAAGGACTTTTCCTTCCTTGCTTTCTCTTCTCATCCAAAAGGTGAGCAGGTTTCTTCTGCTGTGTGTTCTACATCATTGCCCCTGGCAACCCCCAGGAAAGAGCTAAAAGCCTATCTGATCCTGGACTAGAAACCTCTACAGCCAAAAGGCAAAAGAAATGTATTTTTACACATTTGTTTGTTTGTTTGTTTGTTTGGTTGGTTGGTTGGTTGGTTTGCTTTGCTTTGCTTTTCGGTCAGGCTTTTAAAAGATCTTCATGTTGTGGTGGGAAACTAACACAGAACACAATAATTACAGGTCTTTTGTTTAGAAACAAATGATCCGGACATAACTGAAGGGAAGTATGGACTCAATATTGAAAAGTTAAGAGGTACCTTGCACAGGCTAGATCTAAGATCACGGTGGACGTCACTGCAGCTGCATCCTGCTGGCTGCCTCACACCTCCCAATGCTTCTCCTTGCTCTCACATCTCACGTCTGCTTCCTCTAGGCTGCCTCAAGCTCGATGGAACTCAACTGCACCTGAGGGAACACGAGCCACTCTGTAAGATCTAATGTTTCTTTCTACTGCTCCCTGTTTGGAAGTGCATTTTTATTACATTTTATCTTGATATCTTGGTGCCACACATTTACAGAGGGAAACTAAAACACAGGGCGATTCTGCAGAGCAGTGCTATGAGGGCTGGCCAAACAACAACAAAACCTTGATATCGATATAAAGAAAAGAATTCAGCAGAAGACAGATTTGCACTCAAATAAAGTGAAGGGAAAGAGGTTTTAAGAGCGAAGCTCAAGCCGGATGGTAATGATGCTCGCCTTTAATCCCAGCACTCAGGAGGAAGAGGAAGGAGGATCTCTGTGAGTTCGAGGCCAGCCTGATCTGCAAGAACTAGTTCCAGGACAGGCTCCAAAGCTACAGAGAAACTTTGTCTTGAGAACCAAAAAAAGAAAAAGAAAAAAAGCCAAAGCTCCTTTTTAATTATAAACTTTACAAACTGTCAGCTTCCACATTCCGTGCCAGTTCTTACCTTTCCATCTCATGTGTTTAGGGTACCAGCTGCCATCAGGAGGAATGTGGAGGAGAGATGTGAATGGCATGAAATTTGTCAGTTCACAAGAGAATCCTCTTTGATGTCTGTCTTTCTTTTCTTTCTTCTGTCCTTCCTTCCTTTTTTCTTTCATTCTCTCTTGTCTTTCTTTTTCTTTTCCTTTTTTTTT
>NC_022034.1:23820615-23824013 GCF_000317375.1 Microtus ochrogaster | reverse complement strand
ACCTACAGTGCATCACTTCCTCTTGCACACACCTGCAGTGTATCATCATGTTTCTCTTCCTTTTGTGCACACCTACAGTGTATCACTTTTTCTTTCACTCACCGACAATACATCACTTCCTCTTGCACACACCTACAATGCATCACTTTCTCTTGCACACACCTACAGTGTATCATCATGTCTCTCTTTCTCTTGTACACACCTATAGTGTATCACTTCCTCTTTTACACACCTACAGTGTATCTTCATGTCGCTTTTTTCCCACGAGGCTCAGATGGCAGAACATGAGCATAAACACAACGCCAATGAGAAGGGAGAAAATCTGAACGACAAGAGAAGCCTTCAGAGGGTAACCATCTCTTTGCCTGTAATTTTCCCAGTTTTAGCTTTGAAAGTACAACTGTGTTATCCTAGAACTCCCTTAGTTCCAAGTAAACTGTTTCTCTATGCATTAACTGTATTTGATGTACACTTTGAGGCAAAGATTAGATGTGAGCCATATAAGCCCCATATGAATATTTAATGATTATTTAGCTGGGAAGGGGAGCGGCTGCTGAAGACAGAACAATCATTTATAAGACCAAGTTTCACTTGGGGTCTTGGCAACTATGAAGAGACAATTTTCAAGTACCCACTAAAATGAGCCTTCTCTAGTAAAATAATCTTTAATACTGCCAATTAAATATCTAGAAATGTGCATAAAATACACAGAGAGGGAGTTAAGCTGTAGAAGCAGTGTAGCTTCTTGATTGAAATTTTAAAATGCCATGGATATTTAATCTCCTTCTAGAGTTCCCTGATTTAAAATGCCAAGATATAAAAATAGTGAGAACTTTGACAATTTCTTAGAGAACATTCTACAAGTGAAACTGCTCAAAGATTCTATCTATTCTCTGTTAAGCCCATTGTAGACAGTATTGTCTCAACCTTACCATTATGAAGAAGAACAGGTATTGTCCTAAAGAGTCCTTCACTTCTGGTGTGTTTGGGAGACAGAAATATGCTCAGATTAGAGAACAGAATGGGAGTGGGAGGGGAATCTATAATACTGAATAAAAAAGAGGCCTGGAATATTAGAGGAACTGAGAGAGAAAACAACAAAATGAGTGGTGATTTGGTGTAGCTGCCTCACATAAGGAAAATAATTATAATCGCTTGCACTCCACTCCAGTCCATGGTCACCATTTTCCAAGCAAGAATGTTATTGACCCAAACCTTGTGTGTGTGTGGGGGGGGGCGATTGTGTAATCCCTGCCCTTGGGAGAGTGCGGTAGAAGGATGATTGATTTGAAGTCAGTTGGGGTACAGTTCAGGGTGAGTCTGTTTATGTCTTGCTTGGATATTTATTTAGTTATTGGCTTTTTGAGATAAGGTTTCTCTGTGTAACAGCCCTAGCCATCCTGGAACTCTCTCTGTAGGCCAGGCTGGCCCTGAACTCACAGAGATATATCTGCCTCTGCCTTCCAAGTGCTGGGATTAAAGGTGTGCACCACCACTGCCCAGCTGGATTTTATTTTTCATTTAAAGGTAAGGCAACATGAGCTGACACGATACGTTCAGTTAGTTAGACTAAGAAACACTCACACTTTGCAATAAACAGCCAAGCCCCTCAAAGAGGAAAAGCTAGAAGAAAGCTTGAATGATGACACTTAATTTTCCTTATTTCTCAACAAGAAATGTTATAGGTTGGTAGCACAGAAACCAGAATTTCTAGGTTTTTGTTTGTTTGTTTTATTTATACACTTCTTTATTAACTTTTTGGGAATTTCATATCATGTCCTCCCTTAATCTGGCTCACATCCCAGTTCCTCCATATCTGCCCCACACTTTTGAAACATGATCATCACCCAAATTAATTAAAAACAAAACAGAGCAAACAGAAGAACAAAGAACTCACCTCACTTCTCCATCTGATTCTAACTCCTGCTTTCAAGCATTCTTGTTCCTCATACTGTTTACAGGGGGGACAAAAACTACAAGAAACTAACAAGTTTTTTTGATCTTAATAAAGAAAAATTCTTCGAATTGAGTAAGCACAACCAGATTGTATCTTTGTGTGTTTTCATCTTTCTTTGTTACATTGCCATAAAAAAGTCACTAGCATGAGCTAGACATGAAGCCAGTCAGGGGCAGTTCCTCTTTATGTGAAGCAGCCCTCATGTCTACGTGAAGACAAGAAGCAACCTTCCCTGGTTATTTTAAAGGAGTAAGTCTTGAATTTAGGTCAAAGGGGATGTTATGTCTGCATTACAGATGCGCATAAGAACGGTGGTGGCTCACGCCTTTAATCCCAGCACTCGGGAGGCAGAGGCAGGTTGATCTCTGTGAGTTCGAGACCAGCCTGGTCTATAGAGCTAGTTCCAGGACAGGCTCCAAAACCACAGAGAAACCCTGTCTCGAAAAACCAAAAAAATAAAAAATAAAAAAAAATAAAGAACCTTGAAAATGCTACCATGAAAAGAAAACCCAGTGGTGGCACAGTGTCTCAGTGTAGATAAAGGCACTTGCATCTCCTAAGCCTGGTGACTCAACTTCAGTTTCTACAATCCATATGGTAAGGAGAGAACTCTCTAGCTCATTGTCAACCTACCCACAGAAACATGTACATACACACACAAAAAAAACCACACATATATAAATACATATACATACACACATAATATGTGCATGCATATACAATACACACAACACACATGCAAACACAAAATACACACCTATAGCAATACACATACACACGAACACTCATAAATATTCATATGCATATATATAGATGCACACACATGAACACAAAAACATGCATATACACATAAACAAATATACAACACACAGGTACACATAATACATACACATGAACACATACATACACAACACACACATATACACACAAACATACATTAATACAGATACATAATATACAAACACACACATACATATACACAAACACTCATATGTACATATTCATACACATCTACACCCAGAGATGCACACACATACACACAAAAATATGCATATATACATACATATATACACATACACATAATATATGCCCATATATACACATGTACACAGCACACACATATAACACACATACATATATAGACATACACAAACAGTACAGACATACATACAGAATAAACACAAACACAACACACATAGTACATACAAACAAGTAAACATAACGAATTTTTTTTAAAAAAAACTTTTACAAATTCATTTCCAACCTTCCTTAACTTCAAATATGTACCATCCATTGCTAAGATATGCAATTACTAAGAAAAAATAATGTGAGTGTATATATTATATAAAAATAACTATTAACTACTAGTAAACCTGGATGGAGGTGGGTGGTCCTTGGACTTCCCACAGGGCAGAGAACCCTGATTGCTCTTCAGCCTGAC
>NC_022034.1:23817099-23817677 GCF_000317375.1 Microtus ochrogaster | reverse complement strand
TTCTATTTAAAGACAACCTCGGATGAGTCAGTTTTGCCCTTAGCCACAAAACTGTGGTTAAAGAGTGGAAATGCTCTTTATGCTGACAATTTTTCCTTATGTCTTCTGTAACCAACTGAATGACATCAAGTCCACATCACCCAGCTATGTGGAAGCATGCTTCAGCCCACTTAGTGCTGCTCCTCCGTGGGTACCACCCCTCAGCTCACAGACCCAGGACCTAAAGACAGCATTCACTTGAACTAAATTATCCAAGTGGTATTACTGTTTTTACCCTGAGCTGAGGCATCCTGGTTTCCAAATTGTATTCTGCTTCTGGGAGCTGTACCATAATTCCTCTGTGTATAAAACTGGCTCTAGTCAGCACACTCAGAATGAAAATGTAGCTACACTAGAAACTGGGGACTCAGTTCAATAGCACAGAGTTTGCCTGTTGTGAATGACGCTTGGATATGATCATCTGAACTGCAAAAATGAAGAAAAGAATGGAAAGAGGAAAAGAAAAAAGGAAGGGAGCAAAGGAGAAAAAAGAAAGGGAAGGATGAGAGGGGAGCAAAGGAGAAGAGAGGAGGGGAGGG
>NC_022034.1:23811832-23816274 GCF_000317375.1 Microtus ochrogaster | reverse complement strand
ACAGAGTGAAACTGTGTGTGTCCATGTGTGTGAGTGTGTGCCCTTTGGTCTCTTCCTCTCTTCTGACAAAGCCATCAGCACTCAGTTATAGGCATGGCACCATAATTGCCTTTCCTTATATCTGTCTCTTCCCATGGGCCCGGCCTGTAAACACTATCCTTGGATTTAGTTTCCATTCTATAACTTGACTATACAGATTAAATTTCGACATGGAGCTCAGAGGTGACAACCACATTCAAATCATGGCAGCCTCAATGACTTACTATAAGTACACATGTGAATGCTGATATTTTGGATATAATAATATTAAATAAGACATTAAATTAAGCTCACCTGTTTTCTTTTACTTTTAAAAATGTTTACCAGAAATTAAATTCATACACATCTCTCATTTCTTTTGGTCAGTGCTGGTGAAGGAAATTTTCTTAAATAATACCTAATTAAGCAAAATCTACCAGACAAAATAACCCTCTTCTAGCGTTAAATTGTGATTGATATGTCTGTCAAGTTAACTGATAATTCCCTTCCGCTGCGTTTTTTAGAGTAGCCTTGTAATTTGCATGCATATTAAATGGCAAGTTTGTGTTCTATGTGGAAGGACTTAAACTGTTAAAATTAATAATAAGAACGAAGTCCCAAAGAGTTTCTGAGGATGACAAACCGCAAAATGGGACCAGAGCTGCTGGGAAAGCAGTTAGGAGGAAAAATAGCAGATTCAGAAGACGAGCTCTGGGTTCTAACAAGTGCTCTCGCAGTGACTCATCTGGCCTTGGAGAGCGGTGTCCCCTCTGGCTTCACTAGATTCCATGGCAAAGAGCAATGGACTAATCCCACCCAATGCCGAGACCTGATGGGGAAATGTCACGAAACAAAGAGTGTCCCCGCATTTACAGGCCCCGATGGCACTTGACTACCGGCAAGAGATAGAACTGTGTAAGGGTGGGCGTGGATGTTTACACCTGCTCCCCAAACAATAATGTTTTAGGGGAAATACATCAGGCATCTTAATGCCACTATGTGAGAGCAAGATTAAAATGCTGAAGGGGGGACCACAGAGAACTCTCAGACTCAGGAAACAAAATTTGCCTTCAAAGTCAGAATTTCTTAATCTCTCAAACTTTACTACTCTACTCCAGAAAACACTTGACAATCTCCACCAACACTTTTTTTTTTTTTCCAAGAGATGGATGCTACTGGCAGCTAGAAAGAGCCAGAGATTTTTTTTTTTTTTTTAATCAGCATGCCTTACTGCATAACCCCCAAAGCCTTCTCTGGCCAGAACATCAATGTCATGGCTGAGAAACCTGGCAGTAAGAAATAAAAAGCTGTCACAGGTTGGTGACTGAGCTGGTGACTTTTCCTTTTTTCTGTCCTCTGCTATGCATGCTATACATGTACCTTAATCAGGAGATCTTAATGATTTGCACCCTGCTTCCTCGATTTGCACAGTTCCATGGTCGCAAACAAATTCATTTTAAAGAAATATAATCATTAGGTGCCAAGAAATCTGGGTAACTTGTGTGCTTCAAGTTGATGTTCTAGGAAATTTATTTAGCCTTGGAAAGGGAAAGCCAATTACCAGAATGGACCGACCTGTTCTGATACACAGAATGTTAATTTAGAAGTGACCTGAAGGTGAACTCTTATGAAAGTCAAGAATGTGTTTGCACTAATTTGAGATGTTATTTTCAGTTTCTGTCTGGCCCGAGAGATGTTGAAATAGTCAAACTCCAAAATTATTCTCACTGAATTTCTACCTGGAATTAAATGATGGAATAATATTATGGAAATGCAGGAGTAATGCCATCCGACTTTTTAAATTCAAGACAAGAGCTGAAAAGTGAACTATTGTTTTTGGAACTCCTGAAACATATTCAGGTTATTTTTAATATCTATGACATGCCAAAACATATTCAGTTTTAACTAAATGCAATTTTTCTCTTCTCTTATGTGAGTATTCTGAAAATAGCTAAGACTCTCCAGGAAGACACAGGTGTTACAGCATTTTGGCTTTCCTAAATCAGACTCAAGGTCAGTGAAATGGCTTGGAGGGTAAACATGCTTATCATCCAGCTAAATAGTTTGAATCCTGTCCCTGGAACTCACATGATGGAAAAATAGAACTAGCACCTGGAAGTTGTCCTTTGAACACACACATACAATTAAAAAAAAAAAAGACCCAATAGACTGATTTCAAAATTCTTTGCTTCTCACTTATTTCATGCTAAAGGTGGAGTTAAAGATGACTTAAATATCAAGAAATACTCAAGAATCATATTGCTTAGGTACAAACCAGACTCAACTTTTATCCCCGTTTCCCTGGTAGCCTCCATATCCTAGCTGAGGGACATTTTATCCATTCAATTGTTCAGCTCACATTTCATTGTATTCGGTGGTGGCACATGCCTTTAATCCCAGTACTTGAGAGGCAGAAGCAGGAGCCTGGGCTACAGAGTGAGTTCCAGGACAGGCTCCAAAGCTACACAGAGAAATCCTGTCTTGAAAAACAAAATGAAAAGAAAAAGATGTCAACCTTATTATTGATACCTCTCTACCATCCTTTCCACCCTACAATGACCCTCTTCTCCACCACACTAATGTGACCACGGAAAAGATGTCAACCTTATTTTTGATACCTCTCTACCATCCTTTCCACCCTACAATGACCCTCTTCTCCACCACACTAATGTGACCACGGAAGTGGGCTCTGTCTCCATTCTTGCTTTTGCATCTGTCTTCATCCTGCTTTTATTCAGGTTAGCTACCAAGTCCACCCTGGCACCCCATTATGCTCAAGGTAAAATTTCAAGTCCTTGAAATGCCCTTGAATGCCTAACATCAGGAAACACTATCTTCTTTGGAAATGGCCAAAAGTAATACTTTAGACTTTATAGACAACTGTCTGTGAGTCAGCTACTTAAAACAGCTAACTAGAAAATGTGAATGACCATGGTTGTAACCCATAAGCCAAGCTGTGAGCAGATGTGGTGACTTGGTCTTTGTTTATCTTTGCCCAGTCACTATCATCAGATATGTTTCTTACTACGTGTTTATTTCAAGTCTTCGACCTTTAGGATATAATGTATGTGAAAGAAGACATGGTGTCTCTTTTCTTTATATAATATCTCTGTCACACAGTGGGTAGTTAGTAAGTATTTGTTGAGTGAACTAATAGAGCTGAAGCTGTCCTGTGGAAGCCCACTGCTAGGACATTTCATTGGCCATGCTAGTGCTTTCTGACACAGTTCAGTTGTGCACATGGACACACATCCACCACTTTACATCAGGAAAACATTTCCCCGTGCATACTCTAGACTTTTTAGTCATAAGAGTAACTATTTACCGCTATAATCTAGAATTTATTGTGTTTTGGCAACACTACTTTCCAAAGTCACTCAGTAACTATTATTTCATTTCATCATTGTAATAGTCCTATAAAAAATCAGGAAAAAGTATTGATATTTACAAATTATAAAAAGCAAAAAGAAGAGTTTAAAGACTATCTAAGAGTTATGAATTACTGAGTTTTTCCCACAGCTAAGACAGAACTCAGTCTCTGAGCAATCACTTTGATCAATGAGGTCTTTTTTTTTTTCTCTTTCTCTCTCTTATGGTACATTTGATTCTCGGCAGTTAAGGCTTTATGTCTCACAATAAAAGGGGAATATATTCAGGAGGGAATGAGGAGAACTCTGTACCCTGAAATACTTTACAAAGTTTTGGGAGAGAGCAAGGCAGTTAAATTCACCCATCCCTGAAAATAATAACTCTCTAGACCTTAATAAGAGAATTATTGGGTGCTAAATGACAATTTGCTAGTAAGAATGAAGAATTAAGGCAGTATTTACTGGGAAGGCAGTAAAACTTTAAAAAATAATCAAACCTTTAAACTTCTATGACCTCTGTTTCTCTAAAGACTTTCCCCTGGGTTTTGTTGAAGTCCACTCACAAGCTGAAAAATTCTCCCACAATTTCTCCCACAAGCTTCTCTCTGGATCATAGGTTTTGGCCAGTGCCTGTTTTCTTAGTGGCGAGGGGACAGACATCTGAACTCTTGTGCCTTAAGCCTATCGTCTCCTTGGGAACACATGGCAATGTGGAGCAGTGGCTGTTTGAATGAACAGTCTGATTTATGGCATGTGGTGTGCTGTTACTTTGTTCCCTTTAGAGACAGAGTCAACACAGATCCCACACAGTTGCTCTCTGTGTGTCTTCCAAAGTAAAAGCTAAAACATGCTGCTCTTTACTACCTGAAATGCTATTTGCATGGAGAAGTAAGTTTGGACCACGCCAGGCATTCATTTATGAGATCTACCCTCTATTCTCTCCAGCCACACAATCAGACAAATCTTTATAATCTGCAGTCCACCTTCAATGGTATCTCAGAGAATTAATTCCCAATTTCAAAACGCTCTTCTAAGCAATGGATTAAAAAAACGGAA
>NC_022034.1:23808333-23811587 GCF_000317375.1 Microtus ochrogaster | reverse complement strand
GAACTCTAAACTGTACCTGAGCCCCACAGGAACAAAAGAAGTAATATAGGTCTAGAATGGGGAGGGGAGATGTAGAGCTATGACCTGGTAATTCTAGAACCTTTGTCCTATATTCACGTTCTTCTTACTCTCTACTCCCTCTTAGCCTGGCCCTCTAGTGTGATACAAGCCATTCTGTAGCCTGCTTCCTCTTTTCTAGATGGCTGTCATTTGGTTGTTTTACTAAAATGTAGTCCTTCCAGTGGCATGAAGTTTCTCTAAGTTCAAGCCTCCTTCTGGGCACTCTGCCTCTGCATTCAAACTTCAATGCACAGTTTGAGTTTTATCATTGGTAGCTTCTGGCACTTTGGTATCCATGTGTGACCATCTTCTCTTGTTTAACTCCTAAGAAGTTTTAGGATTTGAATGTATTTGAACCTTTTCATGGTGGATTCCACATAATGAAGAGATAAACAGACAAGGTACACAAAAGGAGTCACCTATAACTTCTTCGATGTTTTCACAATCATTTTATTCCTTATGTCTGGAGCTGCCAAAAAAATAAAAATAAAGCCTAATGTTTTATAGTGACATGAAAATCCCTTTCTTTTTTTTATTATTTCTTTTTTATGGTTTTGGCTTTTTTTTATTTTTTATTTATTTTTTATTTATTTATTGAGGATTTCTGCCTCCTCCCCGCCACCACCTCCCATTTCCCTCCCCCTCCCCTGATTAAGTCCCTCTCCCTCATCAGCTTGAAGAGCCATCAGGGTTCCCTGACCTGTGGGAAGTCCAAGGACCGCCCACCTCCATCCAGGTTTAGTGAGTTAAGCATCCAAACCGCCCAGGGCCCCCCAAAGCCAGCACGTGCAGTAGGATCAAAAACCCATTGCCATTGTTCTTGAGTTCTCAGTAGTCCTCATTGTCCGCTATGTTCAGCAAGTCCGGTTTTATCCCATGCTTTTTCAGACTCAGGCCAGCTGGCCTTGGTGAATTCCCGAAAGAACATCCCCATTGTCTCAGAATGTGGGTGTACCCCTTGCGGTCCTGAGTTCTTTGCTCGTGCTCCCCCTCCTTCTGCTCCTGATTTGGACCTTGAGATTTCTGTCCGGTGCTCCAATTTGGGTCTCTGTTTCTGTCTCCTTTCATCGCCTGATGAAGGTTAATATTCAGGGGGATGCCTATATGTTTGTCTTTGGATTCACCTTCTTATTTAGCTTCTCTAGGATTGCGAATTATAAGCTCACTGTCCTTTAATTATGGCTAGAAACCAAATATGAGTGAGTACATCCCATGTTCCTCTTTTTGGGTCTGGCTTACCTCACTCAGGATAGTGTTTTCTATTTCCATCCATTTGTACGCAAACTTCAAGAAGTTCTTGTTTTTTACTGCTGAGTAGTACTCTAATATGTATATATTCCATACTTTCTTCATCCATTCTTCTATTGAAGGGCATCTAGGTTGTTTCCAGGTTCTGGCTATTACAAACAATGCTGCTATGAACATAGTGAGCATATACTTTTGTTGCATGATAGTGCCTCTCTTGGGTATATTCCCAAGAGTGGTATTGCTGGGTCCAGGGGTAGGTTGATCTCGAATTTCCTGAGGAATCGCCACACTGCTTTCCAGAGTGGTTGCACAAGTTTGCATTCCCACCAGCAATGGATGAGTGTAACCCTTTCTCCACACCCTCTCCAGCAAAGGCTATCATTGGTGTTTTTCATTTTAGCCATTCTGACAGGTGTAAGATGGTATCTTAAAGTTGTCTTGATTTGCATTTCCCTGATCGCTAAGGAAGTTGAGCATGACCTTAGGTGTCTTTTGGCCATTTGAACTTCTTCTGTTGAGAATTCTCTGTTCAGCTCAGTGCCCCTGAAAATCCCTTTCTAATGTGGGTCACCTCTAACCTTTCAGACTCATTCTGTTCTTTACAGCATCGCCTCTACATTACTTCTCATACAAAAAACCAAACATCTCTGAGGTCAGAAAAATATACTTTGCTTTGCTTTATAGATTCAAATGTCTTCCTTTTCTACTGAACAATGAGCTCAGATGGCCACAGTTCACCACTGGCAGTAAGAAAAACATAGTAGTTATGGAGCATTGTATGAAATCTGAATATTTTTTCTTTTCGTTCTTTCTTTCTTTTTTTTTTTTTGAGACAGGATTTCTTTCTCTGGGTAACAGTCCTGGTTGTTCTGGAACTGACTCTGTAAATCAGGCTGGCCTTGAACTCACAGAGATTTTCCTTTTGTCTCTCTCCCAAGTGCTGGACACCACCACACCCAGCATGAAATCTGAATTTTAAAAATAAATCTAAATGTAGTTTTTTCCCTCTTACAGAACTTAGAATTTAAGAATCCTTAGGTGAGTCAGATATTCATGCACTGAAATCTTTTTGTGAATTTTTTTACTAATCAAGATCATCTCAGGAGATAAAAATCCAATCTGTATTTTAAGTAAGAAAACCATGAAGAATTTTAACTAGTAAAAGATTACTAAAAGGACTCAAAGAAAAATGTAAGCAGCTAATAAAGATAAAGCAATAAACCCTCCTCAAAAGACAAGCAGAAAATGGAAGAAAAGAAAAAGAACAAAACAGCTGGCGCCACTGGACTGAAGGAAAGAGGATAAGGTAGCGGGAGGACACACGGGACATGGTCACCTAAGACAGATACTCAGCAAAAGCACTCACAGTCTGGGCCTTATGCTGTCCTCTCAGAAGCTACCTCAGAGTAGGAAAACCCTGTTCAGGAGGCCAACTATTACCCCTGCCGCAGCAGGTCTGGCTGGAGCTGGGGGACTCCACACTGAATTATCACCTGGAAGACCCAGGGTAGGAAGGGACGAGCCTTCCTCTGTCTACTTCCCAGTGTCCCTTTACTGCTGCCTGTTGATGGAGGCTCACTTCCTGCCAGAGGCAAAGGAGGAATTTTTACAGGGTTTAGCTGCATTCTAGAATGCAAGACAATGGAAATGAGCTGAAAAACAGTAATTGAAAATCTGAAACAAGTTTAATGCAAGTTGTTCAAATAAGGGAGAATGGCTTGCTTGTCATCTGTGTAGGATATGAATATAATTGTTGTTTTATGGGCTAAGTTAAACCATTACATTTCATTATTTAAATATTAGAAATGCTTTTTTTAACCTTCCAAAGACCAAAATATTTAGTATATGAAATTAGAAAATTATAATTTCTTGAGTTAAATTAATTTTAAGTGTTTATAGCTAAGGATTTAAATATATACTTCTATTAAAATATAATTAGATCATTA
>NC_022034.1:23788121-23808216 GCF_000317375.1 Microtus ochrogaster | reverse complement strand
TATATATATATATATATATATATATATATCTTGCTAAATCTAACCAGTGTTGTCTGTATGTACATGACTGCTCCTAGCTATGATGGAGAAGAATGGTTATTAAATGTAGATAAATGGGAGAGCATAGCCAGAGGTAGACACATAAGAGAGACTCCAGAGTAGTTCTGAGCCTGAGTCATGTGGGAAGGGGGTGAGGGGAGGAGAGAGAAGGGAACCAGGTACATACACACACATGGTATAAAAGGGGCAGGTCACCAAAATGACTGAACTATAATAGGAAAGAGCCTCTGGGGGAAGGGTAGTCCAGCCCCTGGGCTGCAGAGTTCAGGGGTAGAAGGTCCCATATGCCAGCCACATCTTGTAGCACATTGGGACTGAGGGGTACTAGGAGAACGGGAAGCCAGATTTGCTTTGATATGTTAAATAAGCATCTCAGTCTTTTGTCTCAGGTTTGTAACTTAACGAGGCTGACTTGGTATTAGACAACCAATTAGAGATTCTTCCCTGGGGGAAGACTAATTGTCCTCCTTCTCAACATTCCTTAGTTGCTTACATTTCTTTGTCTATGAGTAGGTGCCCCCTTCCACATCAGCATGTGCATTAGTGTTGTCCTTGTTTGGGTCTTGTTTAGGAAGCCATATTGTTTAGTACCATAGATGAAGTTTTCCTGTAATTATAGGAGATGTCTCATAGCACATATTTGATCTTTTGAATCTTCCAATCTTCCAGTCCTCTTCTCTAGGATGGTCCCCAAGCAAGTGCTGAGGCTGGGTACCCATTTTTCATTGTCCTCTGCATTTTTACAACTTCCAGTTTCTGTAATAGTCTGTGTTCAGTGCAAAGACAAGCTTCTTTGATGAGAATTGGAAGCTGTACTTGTCTGTCAAGCTTCTTGGTAACATTTAAGAGAGGCTTCCTGACTCAGCATTAGTGGCAAAATCTCACAGCTCTTTTAAGAGGTTCTGCCACTAAACACTTAAATGGTGTTTATGAGCAACCAGCATCAGGCTTCTTGGTGGTAGCATGAACCCAGAAACTCCACAGAGTTGTGGCAATAAATCTGGCTCTGGCCAGAATCTCCACCATGAAGCTAGACTCCCAGGAAGCTAAGGAATGGGGTGGAGGCAGACACCAAAGCTGCACCTTTAATCCCAGCAATGCTGTTTACCAGATTAAAGACTCATGTGCTCCCAAAAGATATGTATATATAGTAAAGACAGATTCAGACAGGGAAAAAAACATACCTCTAAACCATTTACAATGTGTTTTAAAATATACTATAGGCTTGGGAGATAAAAGATAAAGAATAGAAAAGGTTCTTTAAAAAAAATAGAGTAGCTGGGTGTGGTGATGCATACCTTTAATCCCAGTGCTTGGGAAGCAGAGGCAGGCAGATGTCTGTGAGTCTGAGGGCAGCCTGGTCTACAGAGTGATATCCAGGACAGCCAAAAATATACAAGGAAACCTATAGTCAGGGGCTGCTCATTGGTTCCCGGCTGCCCAGACCTGAAATAAGAACATAGAACCTGTATTAATTGAACCACTCTTTGGCCTATTAGCTTAGGCATATTCCTGGGTAGCTATTATATCTTAAATCTATAAATTTGTGTTTTGCCACGTGGCTGTGGCCTACTAAGGTTTCATCCAGGGTCTGTCTCCCAAGGCGGCTACATGGTGTCTATCCTTGACTCTGCCTTCTTTCCTCTTATCTGCTTGGAATTCCCACCTTACAAAGCAGCTTCTTTATTAACCAATGGCATTCACAGCATACAAAGGGGAAATCTCACAACAGAAACCCTTTCTCAAAAAAAAAAAAAACAAAAATTAAAAATAAAAGAAATAGATTGTAAAAAAGTGGCATAAAGATGAAAATACTCAGAGAATCTGGATACTATATATTATTGCATTGTCTTTGGATTGTCTGGACTGCTGAGGAAGGAGCAACAACTACTAAAAGGCAGTTAATTATAAATGTTGTTGTTTAATCCAACTTACATATTTTGAAAATGCCTTGACTTCAAAGTTAAAGACATAAGATAAGTTAGTTACTTTGGAGAAGAGGTTTTGCTTTTGTTTCCACAGGAAATGAGAAGCTATGGAGTCATTCTTAGTTAAGAAAAATAAGGTTTGATTGAGGAAGACCCCTGAAAAAAATCTCTAATACGAACAAATGGTCAAGATGATCCAAAGTTTCAGAGCACCTCTGTTACAGTTTCTTCTGAGTTCTGTAGACTGAGTTCTGAGTTCACAAGAGCTTCAAGACTGCTGGCTGAGTTGACCCAACCTTACAGAGTACTCTAGTCAGGACTTGACCATAGTCTTAAATTTCCATTCGGTACCCATAAATTTACCAGTACCCCCAGTCAGCAAAAAGTAGCCTAGAAAACTATGCCCACCTTCCCCAAAAGTGGATTATGGATATTTGTCTTGTTTAGCATGTTGGTTACAAGTTGTTATGGATAATGGTAATTAAAAAATTTTAACCAAGGGGGTTTGGTTTCGGTTTTTTTTTTTTGAAAGGAAAAAAATGGGGAAATGCTGTAGGATGATGCTATTATATACCATAAAGATTTGTCACTCATATTGCTTTAATAAAATGATGATTGGCCAGTAACCAGGCAGGAAGTATAGGTGGGTTACTCAGACTAAGAGAATTCTGGGAAGAAGAAAAGCAGAGTCAGTCACCAGCAAGATGCAGAGGATGCAAGATGAGAATGCCTCACTGAGAAAAGGTAATAAACCACATGGCTAAATATAGACAATAATTATGGGTTAATTTAAGTAGTATAAGGCAATTAATAATAATAATATTTCTAGCTCCTTTCTAAGTACACTTCCTTATACCCACATGAGAGTATCACTCTCAGCCCTTATTTCAAAAAAGGTTTTCATGCAACTGACAGAGACCGGTAAAAAAAAAAACCACAACTAATCAAAGAGAAGAGAACATTTTCCCATTTCACATTTTAATATTTCCCAACCCCAGCAGATTCATCTGTAAAGAAAGCCCTACACCTAAGGCTTGGGGAACACCATGGAGGAGGAGGCAGAAGGCCTGTTTATGAGAAGAAAGCTATACCATGAAATCTCAACAATGAAGTCCTGAAGAATGACAACAACAGTTTACATGCCAATGTGGACATGCGAAATCTCACAAAGTCCGCCTCTAGATGAAGGGCTATAGGCAATTGATGATTGCTAAGAGAAGGAAAATCAATTTTTACCAAGGATGAAACTCCTTTGTTTTTTATTCATTTATTTTTAAAACAATCTTATTTTACATATCAATCCCAGTTCCCTCTCCCTCCCATCCTCCTGGTTCTCCACCTTCTCCTTACCCCACCTCCATCCACTCCTCAGAGAGGGAGAGGCCTTCAATGGGTGTGGAGGCCCAAAAATGTGAGCCTATTTCCTTATCTGAATGTCAAAGAGCTTTAGCTTGTTCAAAGTTGTTGAGAACAGTATGGCTACACACCCTGACTTAGGGTTTGGATAGCTGGTCTTTTGACGTTAAGATGGCCCATATAGGTAGATCCACTCCCCCCTCACCAATAGTCGGGAAATTCAAGCGTATTTCTGCTCCTTCATTTGAAAAAGGAGGTTTGGCCTCAGGAGTGGCTGCCTTCAGGATACCTGGTCTAGTGTGGGCTCACTGCCTAAACAATAGAATACTAATGACTTGATATCTCAAAGAATTGAAGCAAGTAACTGTTCTAGTTGTCCCTTGTATCATGTTAAAGCAGTCTGTTGTCTTCTTCCCCCTCTTGTATTAGGATATAAAAGTATATGGAATATTAAACACAGATGGATTTTGGTACTCACTGGAACTCCCTCCCAGTACCATCCTATGTTTTCTGTTTTATTATTATTTTCACTCATGTTTTTATCCTCTTTACTTTTCTGATCCCCTATTTTGATAAGTGGTATTTTTGTCAAAGCTGGTCTTCGACACATGAGTTATCAATAAAGTCAGTCACATCACTTGAGGCAGGACAAAGGCCTTCCCTCCTAAATCTAAGCTGAGCAAGGTATCCCTTCATAAGGAATGAGCTCCAATGAGCCAGTTCATGCACTAGGGATAAATACTGGTTCTACTGTTAGTGGCCCCACAAACTATCCAAGTCACACAACTCTCACTTACATTCAGAGAATATAGTTTAGTCAGCTGTCAGTCTGAAGTCAGTGAGCCCCCACTAGCTCAGCTCAGCTGTTTCTGTGGGTTTCCCCATCATGGTCTTGATCCCTTTGCTCATATTATTATTCCTCCCTCTCTATGGCTAAACTCCAGGAGTTCAGCTCACTGCTTAGCTGTGGATCTCTGCATCTGCTTCCATCAGTTACTGGAGGAAAGTTCTATTGGCAGTTAAGGTAGTCATCAATCTAATTACAGGGGAAGGCTGGTTAAGGCACCCTCTCTACTATTGTTTTTATTCTTAGCTGGGGTCAACTTTATGGATTCCTGGAATTTCCATAGAGCCTGGTTTCTTGCTAACCCCAAAATGGCTCCCTCTCTGTCCTTCACCCAACTCAACCTTCCTGATTCCTCATGTTCTCCTCCCTGCTCCCCTTATCCCCCCCCCAAACTCTCCTATCACCCTCCCCACTTCCCCCAATGCCCCCAATTTACTAAGGAGATCTTGTCTACCTCCCCTTCCCAGGGACATCCATGTATGTCCCTTAATTTGTTTTCTAATACCAAGGGGTCACTCCTAAAAATACATTCATATAAACAACATTAAATGGAGTCAGTAGATTGTATTCACACACACACACACACACACACACACACACACACACGTACACATGTGTGTGTGAGAGAGAAACAATAATAAGTAAAGAAAATAGGTCATGGATTTAAGAGGGAATTACAGGAACACAAGAGATAGGATATAGAGTGGGGGTAACAATCCAGATATAGTACTCATATATGTATTCCAAAATTATTTTTAAAATAGTATAAAATTGTATCATCAAGAAATGGGTTATCCTTCCCTATTAGACACTGAGTAAAGAATGAAGAACAGTCTCCTTGGGTTCATTGCCCTGAAATCTTCAGAGTGCAATGTGACTGTGAAGAATCTTTTCTGGTCTTTCCCTACGCTGTTGTTTATCAACAGGGATGTAGTCATGGTAAGTGCCACTCAGTAGATCATGTCTACCATTTTCAAGAATCTAGAAAAATCTAGAAACATAAAATCATTTATGACAACAACGTTTACATTCTAAAGTTCAGAAGAAGTAGAGAATGAAGAGAAACGAGAAGAACTGATAAATTGGGGAAACTTTCTACGGTCAACTCACGCCGGATTTGCCTAAAAATGCACGTCAAAATAGCCTGACTGATCCGTATCTCCACTCAACGTGGAAAAGTTAGAGACCTGTAAGGCAGTGGCTACCGCGGCTCTGACACAGGAAAATTAACTTTTGGTGGTATTTTCCACCGAGGCTTTTCTGACAGGGGCCACAGCTCTGCGTGGCATGGCTCAGCCTGCTCAGGTTTCTCTCCAGCTTCAAATCAACACCATGTGTCCTCACCGTGCTCTTTTCTTTCTTATCTCCTTGACATCAAGATTGCTTCGTTAATTTGCCTTGGATGACCTCCTGACACAGGCCACTGGTTTTGGCTGAGGGATAGAACGGAGCCCATTAGAAATGCTTATTTTTCCTGGCGAAACAACACCCATGATGCACTGCTTCTTCTCAGAGCTAACTAATCTCAGCGCATATGCCACGGGGCTTTCTTTGAAAAGACAAGCTGGTGGATGGGAGCTGTCCTTTCTTTTGGGGGAGCATCTGGGAGTAATAGTCCCATGTGTCAATTCTGTTAGCTCCTGTCTCACCCACACCAAGACACCTGGCTGCCAGACACGCAAGCTGGCGTCGCAGACCCTGTCAGTTCATTGGCAGCGTAGAGGGTCTTAGGACTGGGGTCGCCCGTGGATGGAATGCTTACCAGAGAGAATACAGCATTCTCTTCTTTCTCGGGGATACAAGGGTCATCAGAGGGAGGTGGTCAGGCAACCTTTGCCACTTTCTTTAGTATCTGGTACATATTCCGTGATTCCTTTGTTTTAAAAATGTGAGCTCATTTGTGCTTCTAGAGGACGTACCAGACATTCTTGGGCACCTATGTGTGTTTATCTCAGAGTGAGCAGAGGCAGCCTTTACTGTTCCCTGGGCATGAATATTCTTGTTGTTTTTGATAAGACTCGTTGCATGCCCTGGGAAAGATAGTTTATATGCTTGCATAATGTCCTCGAAATGTTTTAATGAGGCTCAGGTACTTCAGCTGTTTCCCGGGAATGCACTTTGCTTTAAATTCAAACCAGACTGAATTCATCAACGCAGGTTTCTTTGATGAATTATTATTTACGTGAGCTGACAAAGCCGCACGATTTTGCCATCCGTCATTAAATCTGCCCTTTCACAGTTGGCAATAAATGTTGATTCTCCTCAGTAAAAATGATCTAAATATGCCGGCACCCTACTGTTCGTTATGATTCGGGGGTGGTAATAGCAGATCCTTTGGTTCTGACAGGATACAGCTCTTCATCAGGTTCCAGATCTGGAAAGTCGCCTCTCTGAAAATGCTAAATAGCCACCAAATTCTTAATAATGTCAGATGCCTTTTTCTCAGCAGCTACTCAGGATTCAAGCACACTAGAGGAAATTAAAGGAGATAAGAAAGTAGGAAATCTCTGCCAATGATGGAAACAAGATGTAGCCGATCACCTCCCGGTGAACTCCACTGCAGGGAGACCCGAGGGATGCTTGGGCAGACATGTCAGATAATCACTTTTGAAAGAAGAAATCGCTATTTTCTGATAAAGTAAAAGTCTCAAGACTATTTTTTTTCATCTTTGTACTTCAGTGGCCAACCATTTAATATTTTTAAGTGGAGAGTTTTGCCTTATGCTACATTTCAGGGCTAATGTAATAGAAAGAATACAAAATTATGTGGCACTTGTCCTTTAAAAGTGAGCAAATCAAGACCAGAATATCTTAACTTCAGATATTTAGGGCCAGATATTCTTTTCTGTGTGAAGCTGTACTGTTCATTGCAGGGTGTTCGGCATTAGCTTTGGACTCTACCCTATAAATAAATGCAAGTAGTACCTCCTCTTCACCCTCTGAGATAGATAGATAGATAGATAGATAGATAGATAGATAGATAGATAGATAGATAGATAGATAGATCAAGTGCCTCCAGAAACTGAAGAACCAGGAACAAAACGGACTATAGAACTCCCAATTTAGAGTAAGACCTCTGATCTGTAACAAACAGAAAAGGGATCTATACATCAAGTGATCAAGTGTTTGGAAGTGAGCATCCCCTGCTCTGCTCAAGCCTGCCTGAGATGAGGGAGAAATACCTTGGATTGCCTGAGAGGTACTTTCTGCACCTGTCTATACAAGGAGATGGGAAGGTGATAAGAATAGGACATAAGGCAATGAAGGCCTTGTTCTTAAGCTAAGTACCTCAAGCTGGGTGGAGATCAGTCAAACCCTCCTCAGAATTACCCAATTGAGGGGTAAGGGAATCAAGACAGTTTCCCATGGCTTGTGTTCCAGGAGCCTTAACTCTTCCACCTATATGCCTTTGTTCAGCCATAGGCTATAAGAAGCCTAGAAAATAAAGAAGGCCTCAGGCAAAGACTTTCTGGGTTATAGCTAGAGCCTATTGACAGAGTTTGCTGGCCTGGAAGTGAAGACCTAGGGAACGTGATGGGCACAATTGTGATATATCCTGGGTACACTTAACTCTCTGAACATTTCTCCCACTTCACACACACCCTTTATCCCATGAATCCTCCTTAGAGATGATGCCATCCTAAGTAATGAGTTTTGTAGCAGACAAAAAGGCCCTGTATAAAACAGACTGATAGAAGATAAATAGATACTTAGCTATTACATAAACAAATATATTATTAATTCATATTAATGTCATAAACTGACAGTTTGACTCAGTGGGGAAAAGGCATCCCAGAAACCACATGGTGGAAGGAAAGAATCAATGCCCCTAATTGTCCTCTGATGACCAGATATAAACCAGACCATGAATGGGTACACATACATACATACATACATGTGCATACACACACATTTGATAGATACATAGATAGATAGATAGATAGATAGATAGATAGATAGATGATAGATAGATAGATAGATAGATAGATAGATAATAAGATAAAATTTATAAAATGGACTTAGAGACAGCAATTAGAGAAAAATGTCTTCAAAGATGTCTTAGTGGACCAGTGACAAAGACAGAAGATCATTGCCCTATTGCCCTCACACTATAACCTACCATGCTTTTCCTGATTCTGAAGCCAAATTTCCTTTTAGAGATGGTTTCAGTTTAAATTAACAGACAAATGCATTGCCCCAGCATCTGTTGCTTCCTTTGTTCTCCCTGTAGCCTATCTTTTGAACTCGGTCTTTGTCAGTCATGCTCAAAATGTTCTACTGGATTTTAACAAAAAAAAAAAGAAAGAAAGAAAACTACACACAAAAAAAACCCCAACCTCTTTATTCTGCAGAGCCCACTTCCCCAGCCTCTGGTTTCTGTCTACACAGCCCTTGCTTCTGAGAATGTGCTTTTTTTCATTTCCTAGTCTACCCACTCCAAAGTTCATAACCTTTCAAGGCTCTGTTCCTGTGATATTTCCTGAGGGGCCCTTCTTGTCTTTGCTCTAAGAAATCACTACACACAACCTTGATAGTGAATTTCTGATGGAACATTCCTACTTACTGTATTATTCCCAGGATGAAAGTCATCTGTATTGACCAAATGAGTCTTAGAGAAAAATTACTGAGTTATATCTGCCACCAGGCCCTGCAGGGATCCAATATGGGGCACTGGACATAAGCAAAACTGTAATAAATGCCAGTGTATCAGCTGATAGGAGGAGCTATGTTGATCCTATAACTCCCTCTGGGTTTTGCTTAGCTGACTTTTAGAAGAAAATGTTCTATCTTGTCACAGTGAGACCCTTGAATCATGGTGAAAATTTATCTAAATCCTTCCTTGAACTTTTCCTTCTTCCAAAGTAGTAACAGCCTCTATCAGCTTAAGCATTCACTCCACTGTTCACCCCCAAAAGATTTCACTTATCTTTTAAATTGGAACAACTCAACCACAAACTATGATGGGACTGTAAAGCAATAGCTGTGTCTCCTAAGAGTTACAAAGGTTTGTCCCATCTCTGGGTTATTTGGTGTCCCCTATCTTGTCTAGTGTCAGAATGGCTTGTGTTACAGATGGGAAGGGAGACACTTTAGAAAATGTAAACTGGTTCTTTGTTTCATGGATGATGACATTCTGGTGAGACTCTCTTGACTTCTTTGCTGTCTAACGGTATAATCTGGAAATAAGGATCCATGCTGGCACAGTTGTTCAATAATTCAGGAGGAATAAATCCTTACTTTTGCTAACTAACGAGTCTAAAATTCTTGCCCTGGAGAACATTTGAAAAATGCACTATCCAAACCATATATTGAATGGCAATCCAGGAAGATAAGTGTATGCCTGCCTCATTTAGAGATGAACTTAGTTGTACTGCCTTCTCCTATCAATGCCTTCACCATATTATCACTCTTCTTACTCCAAAGATATTCTTGTGAGTCAAGTGGAAAACTATATACTTTGATGGAGAAATATTTAGGTTTTAGATGGACTCCAGTATTCAAAGGAAAGTCAGTCATTAGCACACACACACACACACACACACACACACACACACACACACCTAGTATAATCAATATTGATACATTATTCCTCATTGATACTGTTTTGTTAATCTAAGCCATCAAGTGATGAAATCAGGGTTTGTGGAGGTTGAGGAATATGTGCAGTATTATACTTGATTTCTGGTCAAAGATTTATTGGTTCTCTGTGACTTGGGTGGCTTGAGAACAGAGCATCAACATGGAGGTCCTTCACCATATTGTTTTGTCAATCATCTCACTGGCTTCATCTCATTTTCATTTGACTAACAACACCTACAGTTACTTTCAACATTCTTTACATCCTCAGCTTATTTCAGTTGGCATTTATTCATTGTGCCCATAAAGGTATTGTTTTTAAAAAGTCTTTCTTAAAATATGTAAGTAACATGACACAAATGTGATATCTACTCCATTCAGTGTACAGTATTGTGTTTTGATGACCATATTTCTGATTAGAAACAAAGCAGACCTTTGAGGAGAGTGCTAAATGTAAGGTACCCAAGAAATTGGCTTTTGTTCTTCACTGCTCTAACAGGATTCCTTCCCCTGATTCCTTCAACTGAGCAGTGCTGTCTTTCTGCTAGTGGTCTTAGGTCATTAGCTCCTCCCTGTTTCATAGGTCTGGGCTTAGGAAAGGACATGATGAATTATCTACCCCTCATGTCTTTTTCACAATGGTCCTATAAATAGTCAGATACTTAAGACTGTGAGGCAATGGGAAAGCTACTAAAGGGAGCTAACACTGACATGAATGAGGTGCCCCAATCTATTTCATGTCTAATTGGCAACAAAACAATGAGAGTAATAATTTATATCTATGTAGACACCCACAGTTTTATGTGTTTACTTTAAGCAGAATAAAACACGCAGTATGCATCTGGCTTATCAAGTCCAATCTCTGATTACCTAGAATTGAAACCAGAATGTGAAAGTTCAGAGGATGGTATATGTTCCAGTGCTTTCTAATGGTACTTGGTGGCCTAGAATGACTCCAAATCTCTGATTTGATTTCAACATCAGATCTGCTTACACTATATGAATATGTAGATTTCAACATAAGATCTGCTTATACCATCTGAGTACATAGATTTTAACGTAAGATCTGATTATACTATATGCATACACTTAATTACATACATTTTGCACATTATATATTAGACAGAAAATGTGCACGATGTTATGTAATTTGCGTGGAGTATATACATTTGCCTAGTAAAAAATAATTCTCAATTAAATATTTATACATAGGACTCAATTTACTGACCACTTTAAAGAGTAGAATTCGGTTTTCAATAATTTCTTCAAATTTAAGATATATTTTATAATGAAGTTTGCAATATCTATCTCTCATGTGACTAGAAGAAAATTTGTAGATAATTCTGATTTCACTCAATATAACTTAGAAAAATCCCACATATAAGAAAGAGGGTGTTGGGAAAATGGCTAGTTGGTTTGGCTGTCCTAAGGTTGGTCCTGTTTCATCTTGTCCATAGAAAATTTGAAAGGACTTACTAATAAAAATGTAAATAAAGGAATAATGAATTGGAATTCTTGAAACACAATTGAGAATAGTTACTTATTGACAATTAAAATAATTATCATGACTGGAGGTCCCTAAGTATCTTTACAGCTCCATAAACAAAGTTTGATTTTTTTATAGGTTTTGTTTTATTTTTGTTTGGGTTAGTGGACAAATTAGATAAAATGTGGTGTGGGACAATTATGTATTCTGTCAATTATGTTTTAAATAAATGCTGATTGGTTAGTAACTAGGCAGGAAGTAGAGGCGGGACAACCAGACAGGAAGTAGAGGTGGAACAATGAGAACAGGAGTATTCTAGGAAGGAGGAAGCTCCCTCCTGAGTTCTGTCCAGATGCTGAAGAAGCAAAATGTGACCTGTCCGCTGAAAAAGGTACTGATCCATGTGGCTAGCATAGATAAGAATAATGGGTTAATATAAGTCATAAGAGCTAATACAAAGCCTAAGCTACTGGGCCAATCAGTTTATAAATTATGGAGATTTCTGTGTAATTTCTTTGGGGGCTTACTGGCAGTAGGAAGTGGGCAGGACAGAAACCCCAACAAGCATGACCTCATGTTATAAAAATGAATTGCAGAATTATTGTATTTTCCAGTTCTTCAGTCCTAAAATAGCTTGCTATCTAAACATTAAAATAGTAATATTGATAACAATCAGTTGTCAGATATATTACTGAGAAAATTTACATGCATAATACCTTGTGTGTGTGTGTTTGTATACGTTTCTTAAATATACTTTGAATGCTCAAAACTTCAATTAGTAAACAAATTTATTATAACGATATTATTAGGTATATTAAGATGATGTCTTTATTAACCTGCTTTCTGTTACTGTAATGCAGTACTTGAGGTTGTATAGTTATAAAGAAAAGAGGTTTAGTTAGCTCACTATTTTGGAAGCTGAAAACCCATACAGCACGACCTCAGATTAATGAGGCTCCCTACTGACTCCACAACTTCATGGTGGATGGTGCCATAAATGGAAGGGTTGGTATAAAAAAGAAACCGTGTGTCAATCCAAGAAGCCAGAGCACCGGGGGAGCCTCATCCTACTATTCTTGAACCCCCTTGACTGTGAGTACTTACTCAACATCCTGCCGGAACGGCCTTAATCCCTTCTGAATCTATGAACGGATGAAACACCGAATAGACTCTGCTTCTTAAAGATCCTGTTCCCTCAACACAGTCCAAACATGACCACATGAGCCTGGGGGAATGTGGTTTTATCCATAACCAAATGATAAGAAAGCATAAAATGAAAATACTGTTCTTCCTGGGAGCTTTTATACGACAAAAAGAGAGTGGAGCTCCCACATCCAGTCAAGAAAAGAATAAAGCCATGAAAGTCAGGGTGGTTTTATCCAGCACCATTTGGAAAGAAAGAAAAACTAGCCCCGCAGTTCAAAAGAACTCTTGTGTTTTTCTGGGTGCTGTAATGCACTGCTCTTGAAATGGCCCATCCCTGGTAGTTCTGTTTGTCATGGCTCCTAAGCAGTCTTTATGATAGCAGAAAGAACAGATCCCAAAAGGAGGAAACTGGGCTTCAGAAGAATCAGAATCATTCTGGATAAGAATGAGTCAGTAAGTCGGGCAATGGTGGCACACGCCTTTAATCCCAGCACTTGGGAGGCAGAGGCAGGAGGATCTTTGTGAGTTCGAGGCCAGCCTGGTCTACAAGAGCTAGTTCCAGGACAAGCACCAAAAACTACAGAGAAACCCTGTCTCGAAAATCAAAAAAAAAAAAAAAAAAAAAAAAGAATGAGTCAGTATTCCCAAGTCTGACCAACTGGAAACATAGAGAAACCTATGAGAGAGCCAGAGGGAAGACCCCAGGGCCATCTTCCAGACCCCATTTGATTCCTTGCCTTCCACAAAATTTTCTTTTATAGATAGAAAAAAATCAATATTTTTATCCAATTATTTTTTTTCTTTTCATACTACTATTCTGAAAGAAATTTCCAAGTAATATTTTGCTCTGCATGTTATGTTCTAAGTAGAAGATGACACTTAGAAGCAGACAAAGGACAGGAGACTTTTACTGTTCCCTGATAAAAACTGAGACTGAACCTTAAGAGCCAGAGGAGAAAAAACTCTCAATGGCGCAAAGAAAGAAACATTCAAGTGGTATCATTTTTCAGTGATTGCCTTGAGGCATGAAAAACTTTGAGTGCCTGGGAAATGGCTGTCCAGAAGCCGTTTGGGTGGTCGTTCCTTCTGCCGGTTTTAGAAAATATGGCTAAAGACAAGCCAAAAGATTTCTCTTTGGAGAGTCCAGAATCTGTCGAGAGAATTTAGAGTCTACGAAAAGTCTGAAATGTGTACCTTGAGTTGACTGTGGAAGGAGCATCCTGTAACTTGAGCTTGGTGGAGAGCAGGTAATATTCAGTTTAGATCCTTTATAATTAAAGACAAATGACAGCTCTTGCCTTGAAAAGAACTGAACAGCTTCTACAGAATAGGATGAAAAATAACTGATTTTTCCGCCATCATTTTAGACACTTCTAGCGAATGACTAACATGGCACCTGAGGATGGAGGCCAAAATGACTTTCACCTAGACAACTATCAGTCAGCTTCCTGAAACTGCTACAAAATAGCCGAGGAACTCACATCCTAAGGAGAAAAGGGCTCCTGGTTTCAGAGTTTTCAACCCTGGTTGCTCCATCCTGCTGTCTTCAGACCTGTGGTGTACATCTGGGGTGAGCACACTGAAGAAGCAGCTGGTTATCTCACTGCAGACAGAAAGCAAAGAGGGAGGAGGAAGGGGCTGCAGCCCTAATGCCCGCATTTTCTTCCCCAAGGCCTCACTCCTTACAGATCCCAGCACTGTCCAGCAATGCCACAGGCTGGCAACCAAATCTTTAGCTCATGGTCCTTTAGGACCAAAGGTTTTCAAAGCAGAAATGTTTGTGCCTCTGCGGAGATGAGCAGAAGACATGGTGATGGCTGTTAATCGATAGTGTAGATGGATACAGGCACTTAGCTGAACAAATTTTGTGAATGATTTCACAGGTAAGTCAGTCTCTGTTAGAATTTACTCAGTGATTGTATCAGGCAACGAGTCAATTTGCAGTACACTGGCAGTGGGCTTTCTAAATTAATATCCAATCCCTCTCATTCTGCTGCTCACAGCCCTTATCTGGTGCCCTTTGTCCAGCAGCAAATTAAGTTGTTCCTGTGGGATATAACAATATGATAAATGATTTGGGGGTACTATGAAAGTCATTTAAATTATTGTCCCTGTTCTTACACAACTAATATATGTTTGTTGTAAATATTCACAAAATATAGGTAAGAAAAAAAAAGTTTCAAATCACCCATAATTATATCATTCAATTATTTTTAGGTGCTATCATGCTGATTGCGAAGTGTACACACACACACACACACACACACACACACACACTCATACACACAGACACAGGAACACATGCATGCACAAGTGTAAGAAGCAGCTGAAAGAGAGAATATTGGTTTATGCAGTTAGAACAGCATCCCAAAGCTGACTGAGATGTTAACTAAGTGATTGTACTTTATCATTGCTTGGCTTCTCGGTGCTTAGAGCAAACTCATTATCTAGGAGTGAGGGTATCCCCAGCCACCACTCTGACGGAGTTAATGTCTTCCGTGGAGTGGATAGAGTGTCTCTGTCTTCTCACTTCTTCCTGTAGTGTTTCTTATTCCACTTCATCCTTCTTTGTTACCCCCTCCCATTGTTAAATTGATCAGTTAATTAAAACTTATTTTGAATGTGTTTAATGGTATTGGGGATTTGGTACTAGGGATTAAACCTGGGGTCTCACAAATGCTAGGCAAGCACCCTACCACCAAGCTCGACCCTCAACAGGAAGCCTACTTTTTTGATAGTAATGTCTCAAAATAGTTTTGAGGCCTTTGGAGAGACAATGTAAAGTTTAGATTTTCCTTTTCAAGAAGAAAGTAAGTATTCTTTCCTTACAAGCAGCTATTTGGATAACCTTGATAACCTTTCCCACCATTCAAAGCTTTTATACAACCCCCCCCCCCAAAAAAAAAAGTTGTGAGCCCTGTCCTAGCCTTCCTTCCTTTCTCTGTTTTCCGAAATCTGATTTGTTTTCAGGGGTGGTTCTGGCATGTCTCCCAGCAACACTATGGAAACTTCCCTCCAGCCATTGTTGGGACAGACTTTCCATGGGCTCCTGTGGCTGAGTTGGCTGCCCTGGGGCTGAGCAGCAGGACCCGGAAGCAGGTGAGGGAGTCAATTCAGCTGTGCAGCCATTTCTTCCAAATTGCCGGGCCTACAGATAACTGGTTTGTTTCCGTACAGGTTTGCATACAGTCTAGGTCTTCAACATGGCAAAATAAAATAAAATCTATGAGTCTGACGTCCAATGAGAGAGAAACATGTGTAGTGTAGAGCCACCGAAGAGCAAGGAATCCAGCAGTAGGTCCTGGCGGCCAGATGCACTGGCCCAGACATGGGAGCTGATGCGCAACTCATGGGAACATGGGATACCAGGAGACCTTCCGACAGCATCATCTACGGGTCTTCCCATTCCGGCAACATCCAGGAGTTCTAAGTAAGGGGCAGTTATCTACTTTGTTTCCAGAGCAACGGGATCCTCGTGGGAGAGAGCAGGGGATGAGAGGGGCTGGCTGGTTTTGAACCTTATCTTGAGATCATGAAATTCCTGTCTTGACATTAAGAAATAGCATAGGAAACCAGAGGTCACACCACCCGCTGGTCTCAGGAGTTCTGAAGAGAGTTATGTTCTAGAGCATAAGGCGAGAGTAGATTATGATTTCAATCTAGTGTTGAATTTCCCAGCATGGGCTTGCTTGAAAAAGACCCTTATCGTCCTTGAAATGTTCAAAGAGTTGCAAGAGTTGTTCTCTTTTTGTAAATCCAATTTTGAAATAGAAAACTCTGGGTTGGAATGCTTCAGTCATAAGACTTAAAAATGAATTTTATGTTTTTTTTTTTTAAATCAGGTGATCCAATGGTTCTTTTGTAAAAGAACTCTTCTTTCCTACTTCAGTAACATACTTAAATACTAAAAAGAAAAAAAAATTCAGTTTCCAAGAGAGGTAAATATAAAGATAAGAAAGGTCTTCTACCATGTGACAACTCGGGATATTTTCTTCAGCTGTTAGTCACAGTGTACGGCTGGCCATGCCCCAGAAACCACAGCCCTCAATTACATTTGCTTTCAGACACGTGGAAGAAATGCATGCTAAAACAATTAACCAAGTTATGACATTTACATTTTCCCCCAGACTGCCTGTGATTCTTCAGCCTGTGATTCTCCGGGAACCCCAACAATTATCATCCGTCACACTGACCACATGCATCATTACCTAGGGCTTTGAAAATGTCAAGAAGTAAAATATAACAGTTTTTCCATAAACTAAGCACATCCGAGTCTCTGTTTGGCAGTTGAGACCCCACGTGATGATGGCATGAAGGCAAAGCCTCACATCCCATCCCGAGGTCACCACACTGCGATTGCTCATAGTCCTGAGCTGTGTCCTTTGTCCTGTGTTTGCTGCTCCTCTTCTGTACACAGGCTTTAGTGCTCGCTATATGGAATGATAACTTCTAATCATAATGGAAAGTGGAAATAGAAAGTCAGATTTTTCTTAGTGTCACAATCAGGAGTGTGGGAACAGTGAAAATAATTAAGTCCTCCCTCCATCCCCCATCAGCCCGTGGGGCACAGAGCATGTCTGAAAGCAGCGGGGGCACGGGGGGGAGGTACTGTGCATTTGTACATATCCCTGCTGCACAGGACTTCGAAAATAGCCTACCATTGAGTACTTAGATGTAGGTTGCACAAGCATTTGATAATGGCTTGCTGTGGATGAAGGACCGACATACCACGACCACAAGAGTGGATAGGTTACCTCTCACTCTCAGGAAGACTACAGGTTTACAGGAAAGACAGACATACACATCCACACCAACACAGAACCAGGGAAGGCAGTGACTAAATGCCAGTTAAATCCCTCTGGGAAGCCACGTGAGGCACACAGATTTCATGAGTCGCAGAGCCCATGGCCTGACACATCTAAGACTCATGCCTTTGGTGACTGTGCTGAATGTCTCTGGTTAATCTTTCCAGGTCTTTGTACCTTCCCCTTCTTGTCTCAGGAATCTGACATCAAGTGATGGCTCCAGGAGGTGCTTTTTCCCATGACTAGAGATGAAAAGGTGTAAAAAGGTGGTATGTTCATTTGGTTTCTGTCGCGTTGACATGACAGACACTATGACAACAAACCACTTGGAGAGGAAAGGATTTATTTCATCTTACAGTTCACAATCCATCATGATGGGAAGTCACAGCAGTAACGTTAATCAGGAACATGAAGGCAGCAACTGAAGCAGAGGCCGTGAGGGAGTGATGCTTAGTAGCTTGTGCTCCATGGCTTGCTCGCTGGCTTTTGTAGATAACCCAGGATCATTTGCCCAGGTGTGACACCTCTACAGTAAACTAGGCTCACCCCCTTTTGTTATTAAGCAAGAAAGTGTTCCATAGACTTGCCTACAGGCTAATGCCATAGAAACAGTTTTCCTACTTGGGATTTCCTCTTTTCAAATGACCCAAGCTTGAATCAAGTTAGCAAATAATTAATGACCAAGGTGTTGATGAGAAGAGCTCCAGTACCTCTACTCCTCTACCTACCGTTCCATGTATTGGTAAAACTTTTACCACAAGCCACAATCCTGTCAGAGACCCTTTCCAAAAATCCCTTTAGGTTCGCAACCCATGCTCCTCTTCTCTTTCTGTTGTCAGCCTAAAGAAATGGCCCATTATCCTTTGTAGACCCCAAACTCTGCTCATATCTTTGGAAATTGAAAAGAGCTGCTCCAGCTACGTAGGTTGAGGACAGTCCATTCTTGCCAGGACTTCACTGCAGTAACTTTCTCAGGATGGAAGTGTGTGATCAGCTTCATGATATTCCTAAGAACCAACTCAGAATCACAAAACAGGACTGCACCAATTACCAAGTAAGCCTGCCCTTGGTGGGATGCCCCTCCTAAGATTTCCAGTTCTGACATAGCAGACTGGGTGACTCTAGAGCAGGCTCTACCACAGCAATCCTTCCATCGGCAAATTAAATCAGTGAAGGCATTTAGGTTTCACTATTGCAAAATAAAGTGATCCCCAACATTTGAGGACATTTTTTAAAAAAGAAAATCCAGACACTAGCTAAAATTGCATTTGCTTCTTTTTTTTTTTTGATTCTCTCAAACAGGTTATATGATCTAGATGACTTCCCCTTAAAACAGGCCAAAGATCATCATCTCAAAGATGCCTTTCCCATAACATAAGAAATGAGTATGTTAACCTCCTATCTCATATAAACCAGCAGAAATCTGAACAAACAGGCCTGGCAACTCCCAGTTTGTTACCTTCAGGTCATCCTCTTTGCCCTTCTACCTACCATATGTGACAGTTCATGAAAACAGAGTTTCCCTGTCCTTCAGATTTTCATTTTGAAGGTGCTCACATCCCATGAAATTGATATTTCATCCAACACATAGCCTTTTTGTGATGCCATGAGCTTCTGATGGGAAAGTCTACACTACTCATACATTACACTACTAATAGCTTCCCAGAGTTCCTAGCTCCTGATAACCTCACATTTCAGCATTGTCAATTCCTATTTTAGTTAGGCTGTGAAGGAATTTTGCAGATGGAGTTACGGCCCAAATTCATTGGTCGCTACTAGGGACATTATCTGGTAGGCCTGATTTCATGTCACAAACACATTGAAACAGAGGTTTTTGGTTTTTGTTTGGTTTGGTTGTTTTCCATCTAGTTGAGGAAAAAGAAAGTCAGATATGCATGGTTCAGCTGACCTAGAAGAAAGCATATACTCTCGTTGAGCTGTCCTCTTAGAGCTTACAGTGCCTCCTGAAGACTTATAGGTAGGAATCAAGTTCTCAGTCTACCGACACGAGGAAATGTATTCCCCAGTTAGTAAGTTTGTGAGAAGACCCCAAAGGTAATCAAGAGCAGAGCATCTCATTCTAACACCTGAGACCCTGTCTCTGATAAAGACCATGAAACAGAAAATTTGTGGGCATTTGAAAGCTACTAAGATTGTGGAAATTTGGGTGTGACAATAGAGACTTAGATATAGGCCATGCTGTAATTTTTGGTTTGTTTATTGATATTTGTAAATGAGTTATTATTTCAAGTGTTATTTTCAAGAAGAATAAAATATATATTTACCTGCAAATGTTTGATGGGAGTATATTATTCATTTTTCTTCTTTATTAAATAGTATTTTGAGAACTTGATAAATATTTATTTAATGAAATCAGTTTGGACTTATATAAATTTTTTCATTACATATACAATTTTAAGAGTATCAGTTATTTTCTGAACTCTATAATTGTTTGTCCTGTCTCTTACCAGTATCTGCAATCTTTTCCTTGAAGACAGAATTGTGCTTTGAAGATTTGGCAAGAAATTTATCAAACAAAAAATTTATAAAAATAAAAATGTACACTGGTCAATAAGAAGCAGAAGCCTGCGAAGTCCTTTGATGCTTGTCCCCCTCCAGTCTGCTTTTCTGTCTGTCTAGTCACTAGTGGCTTATCAGGTACAGGAAGCCCTACTTGAGGTGAGGATGGCAATGATGCAAAACAGAGCTCTTCACCAATCCACAAGTAGCAGGCAGCATGACAGAAACTCAACCTTTGATCTCCTCAAGTGCTGAGATATCTGAGTGCTTTGGTACAAATCCGTTAGCTACCCATATAACATCATTTAGACAACAGTTGCACTGGTCTCTCTCTCTCTCTCTCTCTCTCTCTCTCTCTCTCTCTCTCTCT
>NC_022034.1:23779811-23788021 GCF_000317375.1 Microtus ochrogaster | reverse complement strand
TGTGTTTGGATTTTATAAAGACAGTCCTAGCCATACTTGCATCTGCTACCTTTGTAAACCAAGTTGGACTTGAATTCACAGAAATCTGCCTGTCTCTTCATCCTGAGTACTAGGATTAAACCACCACTGCCCAGCCTCCACTAGTATCTTTAAATGATGTTCAAAGTGTAAAAGGATACCATGTATTTAAAAACGAGCAAGGAGGAGAGCATGAGAGGGTTTGTAGGAAAGGGAAAAGGGCAATAATATAACTATAAGAAATATCAAAATATAAAAGGAATAATTTTTTAAAGTGTCTGGTCTCATTAATATGTGAAATCTAAAAATGGTAAAATATAGAAGCAGAGGGTTGCCAGGGAAAGAAAGCAGGGAAAATCACAATAAGCGAGTAAAATGTACAAAGTTATGTGAATAAGTCTAGAGCCTCTACCTATATACATAATGGTATATAATATACTGGAATTTGCTATGACAGAGTTCAGGTTTTGTTGTTCTTCATGAACCCCCCCCCCTCTCTCTCTCTCTTCTCTCTCTCTCTCTCTCTCTCTCTCTCTCTCTCTCTCTCTCTCTCTCTCTCTCTCTCTCTCTCTCACACACACACACACACACACACACAAGGTAATGTTTCAAGATAAGAACTTGAACTTGCTCACTTCATGATTATATGAAGTTATATATCAAAGCACTATGTTGTTCACCTAAAAAACAATTTTATAAAAAATATTAGGCAAGGAAATAGTTATCTCCTTTCCCTTAGACTAACCAGATGTTGGTTGTATATAGTTTCTGACCCCTTCCTGTGCCATCTTCTCTAAATGTGTCTCTTTAGAGTGTGGGCCTCCTGAATCACTGTCTGACTTCATGCATAGAGTCAAGCTTTAAATTTCCAAAGACTACCAGGCAAAAATATCTACCAGTTGTGTGAGAATTCTTTCCTGTTTACAAATTAGTTTCATTTGCTGTCAGATCCATGATTGTATTTCAGGCTTTAAATGTAAAGGTAATTTCCATATGAATGAATCACTCACTCATTAAAACAACACAGGGACCAAGTATGATGGATATCATTCCAGAAATAAGGAGACAGAGACAGAAGGATTACTGCAAGTGTAAGGACAGTCTAGTGAACAAGTAAGCTCCAACCAGATACTAAGTAAGATTCTGTCTCTTCAAAAACTTTCTTTATATCAATTTGTTTATGAAAAAAATATAGGCAAAATTCAAAGTAAGATTTTGGTTCAAGAGAAAAATCTCAGGATGTGATACAGATAACTGTCCTTTCCAAAGAACCTCTGTGGTCCTGTGAACACTGCTGCCAGTCTGATCCAAGTGTGTAGACTACATCCTTCATCACAAGTTCTAATTACTGACATCAATGTGGAAGGCTGCTAGCTGTCTGCCCCCTTGTTCTGCTGTGTTGGTGAGGAGGTCATCTATAACTGGAGACCTGCTCTTCTTATTTTAAAAGTTCTTATTTTTAAAAAAAAGAAAGGAAAGAAAGAAAGCAGAGAAAATGTCCTTGCTGAAGTTTGTACAATCTTGAAAACTAGAATCTTACAGCTTGAGAATTTGTCAAGTTATGAAACAAGGTAAAATAAACCAAACTTAACGAGGCAAACAGCCATTAAAAATTAATTTTCTGCTCAATATTGTTAGCCATTAGAGAAATAGAAATCAAAACTGCATTGAAATTTCAGCTCATTTCAGTCAGACTAGCTGTTATCAGAGGATAACAGATGCTGCTGGGGTTATAGAGGTGAAGAAAAGTTCATTCTCTTTTATAGTAGCAATTTAAATTAACACACCTGCTATGGAAATTGGCACAATGGTCTCTCTATCACATCATCCAGCCATATCATTCCTGGGTTGTCTTACAAAGTAAATGAAGCCGGAGAGCAAAGGTAGTGTCTACATCCCATGTCTATTGTGGCATTATTTATAAAACCAAGATATGGAGAAAGACAAGGTAACCATAAACCGATGAGTCAATAAAGAAAACATGGTGTACATCACAATGGAGTGTTACCTACACACTAAAAAAAATGGAATTAAAGCATTTACAAAAAAAATTTAAGGAACACATGGAGGACATCTGGTTAAGCAAAATAAGCAAGACACTTAAAAAAAGACAAGAATCATGTGTTATACACAGAAACCAAGCATTAAAAATAAGGATTGGAAGTATGGCTCTGCGGTAGACTCCTTGTCTGGCATGGGCCAGGCCCTAGGTTCCATTCCTTGAGACTGAAAAGATAAAACAAAAGCAAAATTTTAAAAAGATTGAAAGATAGAATGGAGCCTATTAAAGAAGGGAACCCAGAGAGCAGAAGGAAAGAGGGGACATGAAAGGACAGAAATAAATGTGGCCATTATAAAAGTATACATAGTGGCAGCCACTTGGAAATGTCACAACAAAGCCCATTAATTTGTAAAACTCTAATGTACTATAATTACCTTTTAAAGTACATTATGTCAGGCAAATACTGACATATATGCAGCCTTCATGTAGCACCAAGAACAGTGTCCTTGTTGTGTAGAGCTGGTCAAAGGCTGCACTTATTTTATGAAACAGTTCCAGCTAACACAGCCGACTGTGATCTTGTCTTTCTCTCTAAGCCTCCTCTAGCATGTTTTTTTTTTTTTTTGAAGACAGCTGAGTTGTTTTTCCTCTCTCAAAACCCCTGTTGGCCTTCATTTCTTTATTTTCTCCCATCCAGAACACCCTTCATCTTTCAACACTGTTGTTCAAAGTTTTTTATCCTTACTTTTCAATTCAAATTCCACTAAGCTTTCCAGCCTGTACTGCACCCCTGCCTCCAGCTGCTGCTCAGCCCCTCAACGGTTCCAATTGGCCCAGCTGGCAACTTCAGACACCATGATGAGCACAGTCATTTGTGTCTGGCCTGGACCAGCTACTGGGCCACGTGTTGGAGCTTGAAGTGCTGAAGGTATTAGAAAGGATGTGACAATATCTGCTGTTCAAGCACATGGAGAAGATGAAAGAATTATCAAGGTATTCAGCAAGTGTGGGCCACAGCAACTCTCAAAGCCTTGGTATAAACTAGACTTGTGTTTGTCCTTCATTGGGAAAATATTTACCAAAGACATATACGATGACCTCTGACAAGCAAACTTAGTGATAAACATGGCAGTTAGAAAGGAATCAAGTCAATATCTAAAAGCTTTGTAAGGCTAGGAGCTCAGCCACATAACTCTGTGGCTCTACTTGCCCCCCAGTACACATGGCTTCATCCTTTTGAAGGTGAAAGCTGCAGGGTGGGGATGGGGGGGGAAGAACTGGTTCTCAATCCAACTGAGTCATTTGCCAGCTGATTTCCCCGTACCTGAATTCCCTCATCAGTGAAATGGGAGAGGGGATGTACTTACATCGGAGGCTTTTGAGAACATTGAGTAAGACGATGCGTATGAAACACCCTACCTAGTATCTAGCATGTAGCCGGAAGTCAGTGTTCACACATTTTTATATCCTCTAAAATATCTGTAATGCAAGTGGCTAGCATCAGTTTAATGATAACTAATGGTTTCACTGTTTCTCATGACTGAGAGGCCAGTTGTGCACTAACAGGTAAACCTTGTTATCCCAGTAATTTTGCTAGTAGCCTTGCCTTCTCTTTTTCAAACATATTCTGTTTTTTATGAGTTATGCAGCTGATCTAGCTACAGAAACTGCTTTACCACTTCAAAGAGCAGAATGTTAAGAGGAAGAAGGCATGGGTAGCACGCCAGTCTAGCTTTGATGCTCACTAGCTATGTGACCTGGCCAGTCTCTGAACTTGGCTGATCAGTAAATGTCAGGCCATTTGGGCTGTTGTACCAAAACCACCATGGACAAGGTAGCTGGTAAACAATAGGGATTTTATGTCTTTTTAAATTAGTTCTAGAATCTCAGTAGTCCAAAATTAATCTGGTGGTAGATATGTTTGCTGGGGCTGAATATGATGTGCTGGCAGATGGGTGTGATGGTGGTGACATCCTAATTTCTGCTTCAAAATGGTGCCTTCAAACTGTATCCTTCATGGTGGAAAGGGTGTGTGATCCGGTGGGGTCTCCTTAAGAGCACAGTAAACACATTGGAAAGGGTCCCTCTCTCATCACATATTCAAGCCCCAAAGTCTCTCACTTCCAATTGCCCTCACCCAGGAAGCTCCTTTGCGACATGTGAATCTGAGAATAGATATGTCCTGCCTGCAGCCACAAAGATGGCTTGAGAATAAAATAGGCTGATTGTTACTAGGGAATTTGGGGTTCCTTTTTGGATACTTAGTCTTATTAAGGAAATAATTTAAAAACGGATTCAGAGGAAGATCAAGGACAATTTATCAGAGTTTAAGGGACAAAGAGCAGAGCATAGCAAGCTATAACTCTCTGCAGCTGTTGGGAGAAAGGAAATGAAGAGAAAGAGAAGCTCGTGTCTTTTTGAGTCAGTATTCAGGAAAGCTGGCATGTTCGGCAATGGGAGCCAGCACACAGCTGGGCGCGGGCGCGGGATGTAGAAGAGGCTGTTAGAGAAGAAGAGGGACAGCCCGGAGTTTCAAAGAAATCACAGTGATCCTTTTGTTCAGTACCTGAACAAGGGTTAAAGGTGAGGGAAAGGAAGACATGCCTGGTGCCCATACTGGTCACCTTTCTGTTGCTGTGTTGAACACGATGATCACAACCAAGTATAGAACAGTGGTTCTCAACCTGTGAGCCACAATCCCCCTGCAGGTCACATAGCAGACACCCTGCATAGCAGATATTTACATTATCATTAATAACAGTAGCAAAATTACAGCTGTGATGAAGCAATGAATAATTTTATGGTGGGTGGGGGTTAGCACAACATGAAGAACTGTATTAAAGGATCACAGCATCAGGAAGGTTGAGAACCACTGGTATAGAAGGAAGGGTTTATTTGAGTTTGTTATCCCAGAAGAGTCCATAATAGTAATAGGGAGGCATGGTGTCTGGTGGTAGGCCACCCTGAATGAAATACTTCCTCAAGCAAGGCTGTACCACCTCCCTAACAGCTCCACCAACTGGGCACCAAGTAGTCAATTACCTGAGCCTATGGGTGGGACATCTCTTATTTAAACCACCGTAGTACAGGGTCACAGATCTGAATTGAGAGAGCACCCTATTCCAGGCTCTAGTGTCCCAGGATGAGGAATCAAACAGAGATATCTGGTTAGAAATAGAAATCAAGACAGTTTATTAAGGAAGGAGATGTTAGGATTTTTGCATTGATTGAAGGGCCAAGGAATGCCACACATACCACACCATGCAACAGATCTTACCCAAAAGCTTCCCTGGGGTTGGGAGGCTGTGAATAAAAGGCATCCTCTGAGCAACGATGGAAAAAGAGGCAGCCATGATGGCATGGGCTCTTGTTAAGGGTAATAGCACAAGCACAGAGGGAGAATCTGCTACCTGTGGTGACAGTGGCAGCTGGTGATGACGTGGCTACTGGCTCTGAGTTACCAAGAGAGGGATGCAGAGAGTAGTGGCTCTAGAATGTGGGTGCTTCTTGGTTTACCAGCAGAAGTATTCCAGAGTATCGGAGCCAGCAGAGGGGGAAAGCCTATAAAGCTCTGAACCACATAAAGCCCGGGTGAGTAAGGCCTTCCAGCATTTCTCTTCCAACTGGCTCTTTAATAGGTTAATCTTGATTTCCTGGCTCCCAGCCCCTACTCTCTAGCCACACAACAATGCCAAGCTACTTTCCGCGGCTGTTAAAGTAACTGCACGAATACGCAGGCCCTGGTACAGAGGACTGCACACAAAGATGTGTAGTTCACTGCTCTTCCCTGGTACCTGGAATGTGTGAAAAGCAGACAAATCCAATACAGGCTTTTCCCAGGTGCTGCCTATGCAGGGAGAGGCCGGCCACCCTTGCTGCCAGGCCAGCTTCTGATAGCCAGAATGTAAAGAGCCCTTCTGGGGAAGCCCCAGAGTACTCGGCAGAGAGAGGGGGACCCTATGGCTCCTGATTACAGTTCTTGGCTGTAATCAGCCAATTACACCCTTTTATGTTCTCTTTTACTGTGTCTGAAAGGGCCAGGGGTATCTAGATATCTAAGAGCTACTTTAGCCTGGAGGTAAGCTGCCAAAAATAGTCCTGCCATCTGTGGGCGGGTTTCCAGGAAATGCTCGACTTTTGAGGGGTGAGGCCTTCTGCTAATCAAGCTCTTGTCTCAATCACTTGACCACGTGGATTTCGGAGAGCCCAGGGCTTGGGTTGTGTTTGTAACAAATGCCACAAAAGCACGAGATCTTAAAGGAATAGAGACAGTTAAAGTAGACTTGAAGATGAATCCTGGGTGTGGGAGGGTGACTTTAAATCAAGTTAAAATTTGGGAACTGATCTTGGGAACCACTGCCACACCACGACTGCAAATAACCGTTCTTTTCTATGAGAGAGTTTGTTTCTAGACTCCTTACCTTTAAAGGGGATGTGTGCTATTTCACCCCTGAAGCTGGAGATGCAGGGAACCCATGTTTTAGTTTTTCGTAAAACTGAAAGGTAAATCTGGGGGAAGTTTCTTCAGCAGAGAGATGGGTACCCTTGACTACCTTGTGCAGAATGTCAGCATAGAAGTCAGCGCTGGAATTTTTGTGTTTCTTACAAAGGGCACAGACAAAAAGGCTGCTTAGGATGAGTTTTCACTGTCAGAAATTTTGAATCTGGCATTTTCCTTGAGTCTAAATGTTATTAATAAGTGGTGAATATAATTTAATGCCACTGTTATTTTTTAATTTAAATTGGAGTCAGTTATTAAAAGGTCAAACATTACCAATGCTTCTTAGGGAAGGATACTATAAAGATGAAATTCAGTGTACGCATCTTCTAAAATTTAGTACCTAACTGTAGTTAGCATTAAGGAATAATGGATTAAAATCCAAAACTAGGTTACTAGTTTGAACTTCATTGGAATAAATGAAAATATAGCTTTGCCTAGCACTAAGGATATAATTATTCACCTACTAGACACATAAGTGAGGTGTGTCTGTGTGTGTGTGTGTGTTTTCATCTAACTGAACTACTAATGCAAGATTCACTAAAGACATTTTGTGTGTGTGTGTGTGTGTGTGAGTGTGTGTTAATCTAATTGAACTATTAATGCAAGATTCACTAAAGACATTTTGGAAAGGTTTTTTTTTCTTCTGTGCTTCACTTTTGACAAAACGAATTGTGAATTTAATTAAGGGCATACTTATGGAAGTAAATCTATAGCAAATGTTTTGTCATGAAGAAATAAACACCTTTACATGCAGTAGACAGGACTATTTTGAAGAGGGAATTGATTCCACTTGTGCTTCAGCTTTGGTCCAGATTGTTTATTTCTCTAAAGACAGGGGTGGGATCCTGACAAAACCCTTTCAGTGGGATGTTAATGAATTGCTTGTGGTCAGGTTCACAGACAAAAGCCCTTTATTGGCCTGAGCTGGGTCAGGTTTCCAGACTTTCTCTATCCTTTCTCATTTCATGAAGACAAAACAAGGCAGAGGTGGGGTTTTTCCAGGCCACACAGCACTGCAAGGTTTCTGAGTTGGGGCATGTAATCCAGAAAGTTGCTTTAAGACTCAATCTGCTTCCTGGCTCACCACGACTCTTGTGACACCCAAGTCCAATCTTTATTTGTTTAGGACACATCACTCTCATCTCATTTTAATGTCCTACTGGAGCAGAAAACCAAGTCACCCAGGGCTGGGCCTCAGAACTGATGTCTTTATGTTGTAGCTCTGACCTCAGGAGCCACATGACAGGCCACATCCTCCAACCTTCATTTCTGGAGAGTTGATGTGCCTATGGAAGAGGTCCTTTTCTAGTGACTATTAAGTCTATAGTTGCCCCTACTGTGTGTGCACACGCACATGCATTTTAGACAGAGCTGGCATGTTATTAAAGTGGATGCCAAATGAGTAAAGGTCAGATGTCAAGCATTCGGCTGAGTCTCCTGCCTTCCTTTTGCATCTATTGCCAACTCCCAGAAAACTGAAACGTGATTACTCAAGTAGTTTACATGTTGTTAAAGTACGATATTGAGCTTGACATACTTGGAAAGTGTTGCAAAGAAACCTAGGAGAAATTAAAAAAAATTCTTTTACATAATTACTTCTTAAATAAGATTGAGTTTTTTCTTTCATCCTTTACAGAAATAATTCACTTAGCAATAATAAAACTTTATATATATATATATATATATATA
>NC_022034.1:23774685-23779516 GCF_000317375.1 Microtus ochrogaster | reverse complement strand
AGAGAGAGAGAGAGAGAGAGATCCAGACACTAATATTCACACATTTTACAAATCAGCCTAAGAACCTCAGTTGGATCCATGGTTCTTCTGAAGGAGGTGGTAGCCAGGCTCCAGAGCCAGAGCTAGCCTCTTACTCCCCTGACACTGCCTGTGCTTCTGCAGATGTGTGTCTGTCTCACTTCCCTGGCTTCTCATCACCGTATCTGTAAAATACAAATAGACCGCTGGATACAGAAAACATGATCAAAAGTTACTTCCTCCCACATCTGGCCCTAAGAGCCAGGGAATGTGTCAACTTGTGACTAAGCTACATTAAATATTGCATTCCTAAGGAAAAGACAATAAAAACAAATAACAAAAATCACCAGAGCAGCCATGGCTGACAGGAAGGGGCTGTAGCTGCCTTTAATCTTTTTCTCTTCATATGACTCTTACTAAAATCAGCTAAGATTGTAACAGTCCTAGGTGATCCTTAATCCCAGCTGTCATTTTGACTGCATCCCAAAGCATCAAGATTGTGGAGGGACACCTCTGGTTGTGTCATGGGGACATGTGTAGAGAGGACCACAAGAGAAGGGAAGACTCATCTAAGCAACATGGGCACAAAGAATAAGAGGTTGAAGGAGAAAGCCAGGGAATACTAGCATTTACTTTCTCTGCCTCCTGCTCAGTTATGATATGAACAGCAGTCCTTTCCTATGATCTCTCATTGTTATGATGCTTTGCCCAAGCATTCGGTACCAAGCAACCATGAACTGATCTATCTGAAATAGATTAAATAATTCTTCCTTAAGTTATCAATCAGTTTGTCATAGTGATGAAAAAAATCACTAGTATATTCTGTCTCAAATCTTATAAAATTCAGATTCAATTGGGCCAGCCAAGCCCTCCCTAATCCAGCATTGTGTTTTCCATTACAATTCTAAAACTCTCCATTCCTTCACCAACAGATATTCTTGACTTCAAAGATTATTCTCTACTAGCCCATGATTTCAAGCCATCTCATCTGGCAGATGTAACCTTTTTGAACCTTTCTCTTTCTCACAGTCATTTTTGTGTAGAGAACTGGAGAGGTCCTCTCCGGCTGATGCACTCTTACCTTGAATGTCAGGCACAACTGCAATTGTCACTATGGAGTGAATCCCTGTTTCTTTCTTCTGGGTTGTCTCCTGAATCTTATCTTATTATTCATTTGATCTTTTATATTTAGTCTTTGTATTAGTCATTTTGTTGTCTATGGGCTCAAGTTTTCTTTCCAAACTCGTCTTTAAAGTCTTTGAAGGATTTGCTGTTTTGGGAGAATTTTTCATGCAGCCAAACCACTGTGCCAATAAAGCCACCTTGAATTCAAGGACAGAGGCAGCAATTGGCTGACCGGGATTAGCCGTGGAGTTCTTGGAGGATTGAAGAGGTCTGCTAGAGAGGACAGGAAGAGAGAAAAGAGGGTTTCCAGATTTGACAGTTCAGGAAAAACCAAGGAGAGAGGACCAGCCAATCAACTCTTTGCTGTCTTTGGATGTATGAGGTCTTTATCTCAATTTCTGCCTCCTGAGTTTTTATTACACCAGAACAATTTAGATATTCTTTACAACTGACACCAAATGCTGCCTGTGTCTACTGTCAGTTGCCCAAGAATTGCTTAGAGCTTGCAAAGTGACATAAAATCAAATGTAAAATTTCTTGATCTTCTGTTGATATTCAATATCAAGTTGCCCAACAACTTCAATATTCCTTGTTTTCTGCCTACAATTACTACTGCATAAAATATACTCACTCAGTAAAGTATAAGATGCATAGAAATTCACAGTCCTTTCATTATTGATTCTTGGATATCAAAAGTCTTCCATGAGCTTTAGAAAAAACAATGGTCAATGATAAGCAGCTGTATTAAAGTACCATTAATTTGCTTAAAATATCAACTAGAATTCCAGCTTTTAAGCACAACATTTATGACAATCATTTAAATACCAAACACTTGAGCAGTTCTACTTTCCATTGTTCTCTGGGTAGCCAGTGTTTTATTTTTAAGATTATATCATATTGTTGAAGAGATGGCTCAGTGGTTAAGAGAACTTACTGCTCTTGCAGAAGACCTGAGTTCAGTTGCCAAAAACCACATTGTGGTTCACAACCACAATGGTTTCAGGGGATCCGACATCCTCTTCTGACTTCTTAGGGCACCTAGCACACCCATAATGTACAAAGATATATGAAGACATACCCTCATATGCATAAAATGAAATAAATATGTAAAAAAAAGTTTATATCATAGCCAAAATATCCTTCCTTGTGATTCAAAAACAAAAATGTATTTTCAAAATTTTATATCACTAATTTCTAGTGATATAAAGGTAAAATGAAACTTAAGGGGTTTTAAGAAGGATGTTAGGTTAGATATGCCTGTTAGACTAAATAGTACAGCATGAATTTTAATTGGTCTTTATAGTAAAAACCTGGAGACAGATATTAGGGGAAGAAAGCTGAAAGATCAGAGAAGCAGAGCAGGCAACTACTAGAGAGTTCTTACCTCTACCAAAGATCAGACCAAAGAGGTGATGCTATCTCTACGAATCCTCAGACTGCATCCGTCTCTACGAATCGTTAGACTGCATCTAAACTCATTTCCTCCTCTCTCAGCCCAGCCATAGCACTGCTGTCTCCACCTCCCTAGTGCTGGGATTAAAGGCATGTGATTCCAAGTGCTAGAACCATCTTTGTGTGAGCTCTTTTTCTCTTTTAGACAGATTTATTCTCACATAGTCCAGGGTGGCCCTGAACTCACAGAGATCTGTGTGCCTTTTCCTCCTGAATTCTGGGAGTAAAGGTGTGTGCCACCACTGCCCGGCCTCCATGGCTAACTAGTGGCTTAGCTTTATACTCTAATCATTAGGCAAGCTTTATTTGTTAGATTACAAACAAAATATCACTACAAAATCGTTACAATTTAAGCCTAAGTTTTGTGTTATTACATATTCCTCATGTAATAGGGGATCAGTTTTAAGGAAATCTCAAAGGTATCAAAGTGTGGGAATTAGTTCTATACCTAGATTATGCTTGGTTGTAATTCGTTTTGTTCATTCATTAACTTTTATGACCTATGAGGGGAAAATAGAAAAATACAATGATAAACGAGATGGGGTGAAAAATGCATGTAATTTTTCTGGCTTTTCCTCCAGGGAATTCCTAGTTGGACACCCAGGGCCTTTAAAACTGTCTTTCTCTGAAGTGTCTAATGAAGAGAGTACCTCAGCTTCAATGGAGAGTACTGGCTCAAATAACCAGTTTTCCCAAACTCAGCTGTGTTTATCCTCCCCAGAGATGGAGGAAGAAGATATTTGCAGAATTTTTCCTTGGGGTTTGGGGTAGGGGACTAAAGATTCTCTTTGGATGGCTTTCTCAGTGTTTCTTGATTGTCTTTACTTTCATGCTTATTTTTAATTTTTTGAAACTTATTGAACTTTATTTTATGTGTGTGGGTGTTTGTCTACTTATATGTCTATGCACCACATGCATCAGTGTGCACAGAGGCTGGGAAAAGGCATAGGATCCCCTTGGAAATGGAGTTTCAGACTGTCGTTAGCTGTCATCTGAGTGCTGGGAATCAAATTGGGATCCTGTTCAGATGAGCAGAACTCGCTCTTAACTACTGAGCCATCTCTCCAGTCTCTCCAGCCCTGATGCACCCCCATTTTCTTCTTCGTTTTTTAATAGTGGACTTTTGAAAATGAACTTTCACTGCCAAGTTCTCTGCCTTTGGACCCTGCAGTTCTGCTTGGAGATTTCTCTGCAAATACGTCTTGACCAAAGCTGGAGGACAGTGCTTGTGTGAAGGTCTTTCTGGCGAATGCCCAAGAGAAACTTAGTACCTCCACACCTCAACCTTGAGTTTGTAGGCACCCATATAGAGCCCTGAAAATGTTAAACGCTTCTGAAATGAACACTAGCTTCTGTGGAGAGAGAGAATTTCTAAATCCTACTACTTAGCATCCCACTAATTCTTCTTTTCTGATGTCACTGTCTGCAAACATCCTCCGCAGTTCACTGTGGTCCCTAAATCACCTAGAAAGGAGACAGACAGCAAATTCGTCCAGCTAGTGTATTGAGTTTCAATTTAAAAACTTGCTTCACTAAGTGTTCTTATGAATACAGAACTCATGTATCAGAGGCATTTATTCTAGATAAGTTTCTTGAAACCATTTATCTTAAAACTAAATCACTTCTAGACAGACATTAAGAGTCCTGGGGCTGTTTATTTAGCCAATGACTACAATTGGGGGGGAAGATGGATGTTTCTGCTACTTGTCTGATGTTATAATCTGTCCAGAGGAGTCACCCTGAATCTGTGACTCTCCAATAAACTAGTGGTTTCACTCACAGTGTAGAGGACGACGCAGACAGCAGACTATGTCTGAGCTGAGTAGTTTCCTTGACAGATTCACAGAACTGATTTGCTAAGTGAGATTGGAAGATTCCACTGGCAGGAAACTGTTCTATGCAGAAGTGCTTCCCTGAGTCTAGCTCCAGTTTTCATTCAGCAAAACTGATATTCTTTAAGGCACGTGTGTAGCGGCGTAAATGAATGCAGACAGATTGTAAAACATATATACAGCTTTAATGGAGGAAAAAACTTACAGTAACACGGTTCCCGCGGAGAACAGGAAGCAGAAGGGAAGGTTGGGCACATGCCCAGCAGATTTGTAGGTAAACATTAGCCCCAGGCGAACCTGCCCCCAGAGGGCAGAGCTTAACCCTACATCTTCCCCTTTTGTCTAAATAAGACAGAACTAAACCAAATACAACTATAAACAATAATAACAAATAATAAATATAA
>NC_022034.1:23772076-23774585 GCF_000317375.1 Microtus ochrogaster | reverse complement strand
TTTTGCTAAACATTCTATCTCAAGGAGTCTAAATAATGTAGAGAGTAACTACAATTATATAATCTTCAACTCTGTCAAAGATCTGAGAAGGGAATAAATGTTACTTAACAAACAAGAGCTATCCAAAATGTGCAACAAATGACAGAGACAACTGACGAACTGGGCAATCACCCAAAGTCTCATTTGCAATGTTGAGTCAACCAACTTTGGCTAAGGCCTAACATAACTGACATCCCATTATCAAATGCAAGGAACTTTCTTAGAACTATCCTACCCTGTCTTGGCAAGATAAGACAATCCTGTTTCATATCTTAGTCAGTAGTTGAGGTATGGGCTTTTCTTAACCCAAAGGCCAGTTCTGCCAAGAAGACAAGCTCCCAGTGGAGTGTCTTTGGTGCTCAAGGTTCTCTCGAGAGTAGAGTGGCGTTGCCAGGAGTAATTGAGTCTCATTGGCTCAGAATTCTAGGTTAGATCAAAGGCCATTTTCTACAGCTCTTCAAAGAGGCCGAAGATTATACTATCTATACTAAATATAATCTCTATGTATCTAAAAGACCTGATTAACCTAAAAATAAATATGACGAAGATTATTCTATCTATACTATATAATCTCTATGTATCTAAAAGACCTGATTAACCTAAAAATAAATATGACAAACACATAATTCTCAATAGCTATCTAACTTGAAGATTAAAAGAATAAACAACTGTGCAATATATGAAAACAATGATCTTCAACTATAAACAATGTCATTACATATCAAATGTAAACAATGTTATTATATAAATAGTATCAGAGATAGAAGTGTACATTGTAAAATGGTAGATGTATCAATACAATATAAACAAAGTTATAAGCATACTCTTATACAAAATTAGAGGTAGGAACACTCACATTCAATATTCAATATATCAATATACAGGAAACAGTACCAATACAATTTTCTAAAAACAATAATTCACAAATACCAATCATCCCATCAAACCAGTTAATCCCCCCCCCTTTTTTTAAAAAAATATCCCTAATTCCATAAAATATCTCCCCATCCCCTCAACCCTAAACCAACCAGTAAAAGATGTTCCTAACCCTGAGGGCAAACTCTGTTGGGAGAGGGGACATCGTCCTCTAAGATTGCTTCTAGCTGACATGGGGGCAACGTTCTTCTTAGGGGCCCCTGTGAAAGCAAATGATGGTAAAATTCCCAAATTAACCTTTGACCTAAGAAAACTGTAACTAGTCTCTGAGCATTTTGAGAAGGTCCTGCCAGAGTGTTGTCAAAAAATGTGCACCATTCGAAATTGTCTTATGCAGTTGGTATCAAAAAACAGGTCTAATATTAGTGCTTAAAAAAAAGGAAAAAATATTCATGACGTCATAAAAACCAGATTGAGTTGATATTGTGGGGCCCCATCTTCATCCTGGAAACTTCAAAGATTACTGTAGGAAAATTTGTTGCTTGTTATGGGAAATTTAACTATAAACAACAAGGATATATATTGACATATAAAGAAAGACACAGATATGAGGAAAAGCAAAGAAAGTTTATCAAGTATATAATTATTCTTATTCTGTCCCATTTCATGGCTCCTGACCTGAGACAGAAACGCTGAGATATCTCTTATCAACAGGCTTGGAATTGAAGAGGGACTGAGCCATAGTCCAACTCCAAAACCAGCTCTACATATTTATAAAGAAGTGTTCAATAAGCCATATATAAAAAATAATCAATACTTACAGAATGTATAGAATTTTATTGTTGATCCTTAGTGGGTCGAAACTAGTTTCCATCCATCAGTAATTAAATATTCGGGGTCCCTTAAATTCTTTGAAGATGAGTATTTTCCTTTGGAGATAAGAAAAGAACCCTGCCCCCAACCTATCTGCATTCCTTACCATCAGTATGCTTGCCATTCATTCACAGTATCCTTGTGAATGAATTGTTATTTATCTTTTCCAAGTGGCTTCTCTTCTTCAAACCGAACCTTTATTAATTTTGATGATATCCACAATTTTTCCTCACCTGTGGAGATAAGAGCAAATCCCCTTCCCCAACGCAGCACATCTCCTGGCTTCCATTGTGAAGTCAGCACATCCTTAAAATAAACAGGTTGATTTAGTTCAGTAAACTTTTCCATTATCCAATGTCTTTTTGCAGCTGTTGTTCCCTTCTCATTAGTATTGAGAAAATTCAAGGTTAACAAAGCATTATTTAATCTATTCTGGGGGTGTTCTCCACACCTTTCTGTTTGTTCAACATATCCTTTATGGTTTGATTTGATCTTTCTATGACTGCTTGACCTGTAGGATTGTATGGTATGCCTGTAACATGCTTGATATTGTAATAATCAAAAAAAAATGTTTCATTTTCCTAGAGACATAAGCGGGACCATTATCTGTCTTTATTCGTGTAGGTATACCCATGAGAGCCATGACTTCTAATAAATGAGTGATTACTGAATCAGCTTTTTCTGAACTTAAAGCAGTTGCCCACTGAAAGCCTGAATAAGT
>NC_022034.1:23746778-23770156 GCF_000317375.1 Microtus ochrogaster | reverse complement strand
TCCTTGATGACCCTAGGGTTTCTGGAACAAATCACCTTCTCTGTTGTTATTACTGGATAGGCAGGTAGAGCTGTAGGTAGAGCTTTGTGGAGATTGTCCCGGAGGGATTTACCCACAGATGTAGTTAAAATTTGCCTTTCTACCCCTTGCTCTTCTTCATCAGAATTTAGAAATTCCCCAATCTTTTCACTTCTATTCAACATTGCCTTCTGCAATGTCTGAATCTCCTGTCCAGAATTATGTTCCAATGCCTTCATTGAGGATTCTAAAGTATGAAGTTTGTCCATTAGAGATAACTTCTCATCTTTGGACATAATTTTTATGGCATAAACCGTGCCTTCTTGTATTGGTAATCTTTCTGCCAATCTGTCATAAGCTTTAGACAAAATTTGATTGTCTCGTTCAGCAATTTTGATTCTCTCAGTTAATGTTTCAGTTCCTACAGAAAGGGACTGAAGCTTATGATCCAAATCAGCTGTTCCTTCTTCCATAGTAATGAATTTCTCCTTAACATCAGCCTGTACCTTTTCTAAAGTTTGCTCAGTTGACAGAGTCATGTTAAACAAAGATCTGTTCTCTTCCTGGAGAACTTCAAATTGATTCTTGAGATGATTGTTGTCATTCTTTATTGTTTTTAAACGTTCAACCTCTGCCTTAAGAATCCTGGATTCGTCTCATAAAGAATTTATCATATTTCTATTATCAAACCATATAGTACTAAGGAAAACTATGAATCCCAGAAAGATCCATAGATGTGGGATGACAGACACCTCCTGTAAAATCTCCCACATGGTACACTCAAAAAGGCTATTAAAGTCTTGAATGGTAACGTTTTCAGACATTTTATTTATAAAAGAAAAAAAAAATTTTTAGCTGCAATGACCAGTTCCTGCCAGTGGTGGTGAACGAGTCCACTTGAGTCCATGTGGCCGAAGTCTGAAACATTTGACTCAAAACCGAAAGTTGGAGCAGACACCAGACTGATAAATAGCAATTGGAGGGGGGAGGCCAGGAAGCCCAGCAGAGCCAAGGCCAAATTAAGCCACCCACTGTCGGGCAGGGCAGGGCAGATTCCAAACTGCCAGGGCTAAGCCTCCCATCCCGTTTGCAGACTTTCTGGCAATGAGTCAGAATCTCAGCTGCTTCTGCCGCCATAGTCGGGCATAAGTGAACCAGCAAGGAGCAGTGCTGAGAGGGTACAATCTGCATGAAGAGAGAGAGAGAACTCTTGGAGGAGGTGCCACTGGTTCCCAGCGGTTGCCTCCAGGAGGCTCCAATTCTGGTATCTGCAAAGCCCCACGTTGGGTGCCAAGATGTAGCGGCGTAAATGAATGCAAACAGATTGTAAAAAATATATACAGCTTTAATGGAGAAAAAGACTTACAGTAGCATGGTTTCCGCGGAGAACAGGAAGCAGAAGGGAAGGTTGGGCGCACACCTGGCAGATTTATAGGTAAACATTAGCCCCAGGCAAACCCGCCCCCAGAGGGTGGGGCTTAGCCCTACACACGTGTTGGCAAATGGTAGAGCAATCTTTTGATCTTGCAAAAACAAACGAATAAACAAATGAAAAGAAACCTGAATCTTTTTTTTTTCAGGATGAAGTTTGACTGAAATACACAGACAATTTGTTTTTTGTACTTTTGTTATTTTGATTTTTTTTTTTTAAATCTTGCTGTTGTTGTTTTGGCTTCTTAGAGTAGGCTCTCACTAATTACTCAGGCTGGTACCAAATTCATTAAGTAACTGGGGCTGGCCTCAAGAAAGCAATCTTCCGGCCTCCACCTTTGGAGGACTGCTTGTGTGCCACCATGCCTGGCTTTGAGTTTCCTAGAGACATACAATAAGAGGTGGAAACTTCCCTCTGAAGTTGTATAAAAGTCACAGATATATAAACCGGGGCTCAGTAATACAGTGTAACAGAATGTGACATGCCCAAAGATCTGGTGTCCTGGTTTGATTTCTATTGCTGTGATAAAACCCATGATAAAAAGCAACTTGGGAAGAGAAGGGTTTTTTTTGTTTTGTTTTTTCTGTTTTTCCCCTTTGGCTTATGCATCCATGTCATAGTCCCTCATGGAAAGAATTTAGGGCAGGAACTCCAGCAGGAACCATGAAGGAGCACTGCTTTCTGGTTTGCTCCTAGGCTCACGCTCATCTCCCAGGACCATCTGCCCATAGTAGCACTGCTCATGGTGCACAGAGCCCTCTTTCATCAATCAGAAATCAAGAAAATGCCCCCTGAGATATGCCCATAGTCTAGTCATTTGGAGAAAATTTATCATTTGAGGTTCCCTATTCCTAGATATGTCTAGGTTTTTTTTTAAAAAATCATATTAATGAAAGCCAGTCAACAGATTTTACTATGTCACCAATGTGAACCAGGGATCAAAACACAAGTAGGTCTTTCCTTTGTGTAGAAATGACCTGGAGCTCCTGATTTGCTTGGGTTATTTATTAGCTTCCCAACTCACAAGTGAGTAATCGTTTTTAGCCAAAAAAAAAAAAAAAAATCTTTACAAGAGCAAACTATGCAAGAATCAAAAAAGGCCCACAGATTTACCTATATATCTATATTTTTGGTCATAGTTCATAACTCTGCCTTAAGCCAAATCCTTATTAACCCTTGAGCTGTTTATTTATCCAGTACAAAACTGGACAGAACCCTGAAGTACTAGAATTGGGCCTTATTTTTCTATTTTGGAGAAAGAAATCATGATAAACATTGCCTAAGATTGGACCTTATTCCTCTCTTTTGAAGGGAGAAATCATGGCAAACCTTGCCTGTGATTGGGCCTTATTTCTCTGTGTTGGAGGGATAAGTCACAGAAAGGTTTCCCTTCCTTCATTGCTTCTTTTTCTCATTGAGCTTGATGATATTTCCATTCCAGATAGGCCTCCTGACAGTCAGCATGCTTTTCTAGGTTATCAGAATCTAATTGCCAGCCTAATTGCCATTCCAGGATAATATCCCTACACTCTAAACAGTTTATTAGCAGAAAGTACAGAGGGTAGAGGGACGAGACCCAAACACACAAAGAACAACTGTGTAATCTTGAACAGAAAGACCTATGAATTGCTGGTTTCTTTTGGAGCTGGCTTACAGTATGTAAAAATCAGAGCAAAACACTGAAAATACTATATATATAATCAAAGAAGAGAAGGCCATAATAAAGACAATGAGCCATAGTCCATGGCTTCAAGAAGTAAAAAGATGAAATTGTAGGGAAAAGAGTAGTTCCATGAAAGTAGATAGAAAATGGACACTTAAGAGTGATCTCTAGAGCCTGGGGAAGCAGGAAGCAGAAGAAAATGGGTTATCCAGAGGCTGTGAAAAGATGCCTTTGTGTTTCCAAGGTAACAACAAGCTTGCACATAAAGCCCTTATAAAAAGAAATAAATTGTAAACATTAGAATTGCCAATGTCATTTGGTGCTTTTTTATTTTTAAGGATGCTCTTCATTCACTGCCTCATTCAATCCTCCGCATCCCTCAGCATCTGCACTAATTCACACTAAGTGACCCAGTGGAGTCTTCAGTTCAGTAACCAAAATCTTTCCCTCATGTTCATTTCCATCTCTTCCTTTGCCCAGAGAAACATCATAGCTCCCAATCTTCCTAAGAAAATTTGACTCTTATGCCTGAAAAACCCACAGGCATCCCTTGTCAGAATCTATGTACCAATTTTGCCCCATAAGGTATAATTTCCATTTCACAGTTGAGGAGATCTTTGATTTTTTTCTCAAAGAAACACATTTTCAAATGCAGTCAGAGGTTTGGGTGAGTCTAATACTATCATCTGTCCCTTGTGCTTCTGTGAGTTGAACAAAAATAACTAGAAAAAGGCTTTATTTAATCCTAGTGAGTACTTGCAAAGTATGTGGCAAGGCTAGTCAAATGAAGTGAGTATCTCTGCAATTTCTTATGTCTCTACTGGAGACATCTCTAAGAAATAAGAAAATAGGATGTCCATCACAGCCTAAAATTGGGTTTAGCAAACTCTAAGAACATAGCATGGTGAGAAATTTCCTTCAACTCTAACAGGGAAAACCCCTCATTCACTGCCCTGGAGCTGAAGTAATATTCCATATCTGTCATTCCTATGCACCACACACCAGAGAAGACTCAGCAAAACCTTCCCGGGTGCTTCTGAGGTCTGAGGTGCTGTGTTAGTTGTGTCACTGATGTCTTGTGGGCTCTAGGGCCTTCCTTCTTCATGTCCTTATATCCATCACCAATATAACAACTTCTATTTTCCACAGTGCTTACTGTGTTCCTTAGACAAGTCCACTTCCATGAAAGACTTCCAATTATGGTATAGAAGAGCACATTATGGTCCCAAAGTGGGAAATTACCCAACCTCACATCATGTCACACTGTCAGTGAAAATCACATTACCCATTCGTATCTCTCATGTTTTCATATGGACCCTCTGGCATCTTTGACATCTTTGCTCTAACAAACCAGTCCATGTGTCTGAACTACAAGGAGACTAGAGGAAAGCACTACCACATTAAAACAAGCCTATAAGCCAAATAAATCAACATAAAGATTATCTTGGATCTACCCCTGAAAACCCAAGGGATGTCCACATTTCTGATCAGTCTGACATGGAGTCCATGGTAATTAGAAACACAATGGCAATTCTAAAATTCTCCAAGTTCCTTGGGTCCATATTGCTAATGGGTTGTTTGTTCCCTTGCTGTTCCACTTGAAGCTTGACTTTGATGTCACCCTAACCTCACTTTACTAGAAATGTAAATCTTGACCCCAGGCAGGCACTGCCTCTAGAGAGGGCTCTTACTTTTCTCAACATGTTTAAACAGACACCAGTCAACGCTCTACTGGAACTTGGAAGATTTAGAGTGTGTTAGATAGAAGACATTCTTCTTACTTCAAGCAGTGAGAATAATAAAAGAAAAGAAAAGAAAAGAAAAGAAAAGAAAAGAAAAGAAAAGAAAAGGGCGCATGATTATTGGAAGTGTTGTAGATTTGAAAAAAAAAAAGAACATGGGTCTTAGAATCAAGGAGACTGACATAAAATCTAGCTCTGTGGTATTTTCTGTGTTTTCTGAGTCCTACATTCTTCACATCCAAGCTCAGAATTCTGTGTGCCTTACAGACTTCTCAAGCTTCCCAATATCAAAGGAAAGGCTGTAGGAATTATTGCAATGAAAAAAAATGTATGTAATAAAAGAGTAAAAGTTATTTACTCTCACCAATAACAAAAGAAACACTGATTCTAAAGCCTTTAAACATTTAAATATTAAAATTCTTGCATTCTGGAAATAATATAGGTACCCCTCTATCTTCTAATTAAATGTATCTGCCTCTTTTTATAGACCCCTGCACCAAAAGATCCAGATATACAGGAATAAGACAATGTTCTCACACTGTTCTTTCCAACTACTTTCTAGTGGGTACTGATGTAAATCCACACAGAAATAGAATGGTTCTGCATTCATGGTTAATGCATGACAATTTAAGATTACATGACATATATGTATACATATGGAAGTTACAGTTCATACTAAAGTAGAAAATCTCATTTTAGTTTATCTGATTTTCTTGAGCTTCACTTGAAAGTAAATAGCTATGTTGTAAAAAAAATCTTATTTTTATTTATAAAGTTCACCTTGTATAGTAAATACCACAAGCACACAAAGATGAAACAGTGATCTTGCTGTATAACTAAAATCTTGCTTGAATTAGTTCCAGGTGTAGTAATAAGTATCAATATATTTTACATAAATAAAGCTATTATATATCAATACAATAATTATGTTCTATGTAATAAATAAATATCATAAGCTAGCAAAGTACCCTAACATGTATCAAATTTATAGACTGCATTTTAAGATGCATTTTGACATATGATACCGATTGCCATCTCTGTCCAGCTAAGTCCTCTGGCACTTTCCCTCTTAATTAGAAAACAAACAAACAAACAATCAAAACAAAAACAATTTAACCAAATGTTCCAGACATGGACATAAACATGATACACTCCAATACGTTCATTTTACAATTGAGGGTCATAAAAGAATATTCAAGCTAGGGATGATATGGCAAAGATGAATGAAAATGTTTTAAAACACAAATGATCTTGATTCAACTGTAAACACCTATATTTTGTGAATTTTATTGCACATAAAGGGAGTTACATGGCTTAATCAGTTCAAGATATAAATTCTAAGGAAGGAAGGTTTGTTGTTTTCAAGGGTCTCCAGAATTTGAATGGTTAAGATAAAATTTTTAAATTAAGAATTAAAAAGGTTGAAAAATCCATTAAAGACCCACAGCTGCTTCTAGGAACTGTTTTTAATTGGTGCAATATAAGCTGAGTTTGGAGCCATCCATTTCTCAGTAGGTCCTAGACTTCCACCCCCCTCCCCCAAGAAAAGAGACTGAGAAAGGATGTTGAAGTATCCAGCTGCCTAGAAACTCTTCCCAAGAAGGAATCTGGCATTCACAACTGTTCTTCCAGCGGAAGCCTTACATCAATCAGCACAGGTCTAAAAACTCACTCCACTAATCGTTAATGGGAATGTCTTTCCTGAAGCATTGCGGGTGCTGGAAATTGAAACATCTCAACCCCATCTAAATTTCAGAGACTTATTGCAGATTTGATCGACTTCACTGGGAGCCTTATATTAACCACTCTACCTTGTTTTGCATTAATTTGACATTTTCTCAATTCAGAAGAGTTCTCTTTGAGAAATTCTATAGTTTAGAGTAATGGGTTTGCGCAAGTCTCCAGTGGAAGTGCTGTAAAAAATCAGCATGCTTTTTAATGATCAGAACCAGCTCAAGTATCCAGCGAGGTGCTGTACAAAATCAGCCTGCTTCCTAGTGATCAGGACAAGCTCTTCAAAGGGACAGGTGTGCCACTCGAAGGCCCACAGCTCATCCCAAACTCTTGCCTGTATACCAGGAGTCAGAACTCAACTCTGATGGAGGAAGGTCATTGGTTAAATAAAGAAACTGTCTTGGCCCTGATAGGTTAAAATTTAGATAGGCGGAGTAAACAGAACAGAATGCTGGGAGGAAGAGGAAGTGAGTTCAGATGCCATGCAACTCTCTCCAGGGCAGAAGAGATGCAGCCAGCTACCAGGTCAGACATGCTGAATCTTTCCTGGTAAGTGCACCTCATGGTGCTACATAGATTAATAGAAATGGGTTAAGAGGCTGAAACTAATGGGCCAGGCAGTGTTTAAAAGAATACAAATTGTGTGTTGTTATTTTGGGTAAAGCTAGCCGGTGGCGGGAGCTGGGTGGCAGAATGCAACCTGCAGCTCCCTACTAGACAACTCGAACTTGTTGGTGACTTCAGGAGATACTCAGAGCACAGACAATTAAAATCACCAGAAACTTCAAGGCTCCTTAAATGGCTACTGCTAAATTGCTAAGTCTTACTTAAGATGCTGAACCTATAAGATATAGAGCTTTAAGTAAAATCCCATCCCTAACAGAATAGCGTTCTGAAAAGGAGACTCCAAGAAACAAACCCATGCCTAGAACAGCTTGCTCTGAGTACTGATAACAAAGCAAATGGGCACAGAGTGCCCTTATCAACATTTTGTTTTCTAGAGCAGTAAACAGCTTATCCCTTAATCCATTATTTCACACGTCAAAGGCTATATGACTTAACATTCTTTGTAGCTTAATTGAACATGTCTTTTCTTTGGCTATCACATCACTTGAAAAAAAAAGAATATTTAGTTCCAGCTTCTTGCAAAAGCTCTTTTGTTCCAGCCATGACACAGCCCTGTGGTTTTCCATATCTTGATAAAATGTGGGCGAAGACTCCGCCAGTCACTTTCACTCACAATCATCTCTCTACTCCTGAAGTCATCAACATCCTTGCCACTTATATCTAGCAAATCTTTTCCTTACAATGTTTCATTTTCTGACTAGAATGTAATAAATATGCATATATATACATATATATGCTTGAAGTTGCCAAATAAAACATTAATTAAAAATTATTTTCTTTGTGGATGTATCATGAATTCCCAGTTATATTTCAAGTTCCTCAAGATTAGAGATAGCTTTCAAAAATATAAAGACCTAAGTACACTGTAGAGACTGTGTGGGGGTTGAGGGGGTGGGGAGTGTGGGTGTGGGTGTGCAGAATAGGGCAGAGAAAACATGTAAATGTGCTAAGATGACTATTTTCCAAATAGCTTTATCTCACTTCAGAGCCTCTGAAAGAATGCCGGCCTGCCTAGAACTCCTTGGCTTGGGCTGGATGAGGCCCAGGAAAGCAGCTCATTGGACTGTGCACATGGACCCTAAATGTGCTTCCTTTCATCTCACAACTCACTATCTCCAGTACACAAGGACACTCAGATCTCCCCATACGGGACCGGTCCTATGTACTCTGTACTCTAATGTGGTGCTGGATGATTCCACAGGTGAGGAAATGGAGAAGGATCTGAAGCCTTGCTTCTCTTCTCTTCCATTGCACATTGATTTTCACATCAACAGGACCCTCGTTTGCTTGCATTAAGGGAAGAGGTTAGGATGAAGCTGAACATGTGCACACTGATCTACATAGGAGTCCTACCATGGGTTTGCCACTGCTCAAACGTTCAGACTACAGGGAAGAGCAACACAGCCAAGGTTCCTCGTCACAAGCATCTTCCAGTTTCATAGGCTGAGTTCTACATGGCAGAAAATGGACAATAAACAGAAAACATGAAGGGAAACACAGGGAGAGTGATGGATCTGGGGGAGAGAGAGCTGATGAGGATGGAGGACTGGGAAGAGTCGAGGGAAGGGAAATTGGTCCAGATGAAATGTTTGGAAGAAGAATTAAAAAGAACGTTGTGAGCATGCTATGCTGAAAACATGGAGAACCAAACGGTGTGTTTACACAGTTTCCAAGTTCTTGAACAACAAATTCATAAGATACAGCAATTTCCTTTATTCTTTTTAAGACAGGGTTTCTTCCTTCTCTGGGAAGCCCTAGCTATCCTAGAGCTCACTCTGTAGATCAGGCTGGTCTTTAAGTGCTGGGATTAAAGTCATTACCACCACCCAACGGATCTGCAGCAATTTCACTGTCAACAATTTATTAACTAATTTCACATACCTATATAAGACAAATACGAGTTCTCTTCTTTCAAACTTTAAAAAAATAATTTAATTAAATTTATTTTATGTGAATTAGTGTGAAGATGCACACACATCAGATCTCCCTGGAACTGGAATTATAGACAGTTGTGAGCTGCCATGTGTGTACCAGGAATTAAACCCTAGTCCTCTGTAAAGTCAGGCAGTGTTCTTAGACACTAAGCCATCTCTCCAGCTCCCTTTTATTTCAATCTTAATTATTAATATTATGTGTTTTACAGAATACATATAAGTCAAAAAGACTACAGAAGAGTTCAAGAGGTTCAGAAGTAATGGAGAGAAACTCAAATAAAGTCTGTGCTCATAAAATAACAAACCCAGATCCATGAAGAAGCTGTTGCTATAGAGACCAGGCCATGAGAGAATCAGTTTCAGAACGAAGATGTAGGCAGCTGCAGAGATGTCAGAATAGCACTGAGTTAGGACAGGAAACAGTGGGTTCATATCTAATTGGGCAAGAAGGTGCAAAGGCAGAAAACAGGGAAGGCTGAGAAACAGTGAGGGCATGAGCTAAGTTGAAGCCCAAGGACAGTTAGGGATTCTCTATTGTCAGTCTTTGACACATGCACCAGGCACGAGATGATATATTGGTGTGGGGTCTCCATTTCAGTGCTAGGTCTCCATTATTTTATAAAATTTTCCAAGAACTGTTATGTCTGATAAATTCTTAGGCTTAGTTTCTTTGATACACTTTCTAATATATCCATATGTTCCTATAGTCTCAAATTACCACATACATTTATACTCTTTCGGCTACCAGAAATTAGCCACTTTTCAGTCTGAGAGTTGACGCTAGAGAGATGGTAGTCACTTGCCCATTCAGGAGCTCAGAGTGGAGTTAAAAGCTGCTTCTGAAACAGTCTCGTAAGGCTAGAGAGGTGGGCTCAGTGGTAAAGGGTGCTTACTGCTTTTTATTTTTCAAAAAGTGACCACATTTGGTCCCCAGCACCCACATGGTAGCTCACAACCCCACCTATAGGGAACCCAATGCCCTTTCCTGACCCCCTCAGGCTCCTTCATGCACACTGTGTACATAGCTAATACATACCTCCAGTCACATACACATATGTATGATAAATACATTTTAAAAATGAAATGGAACTTCTTGGGGCAGGGCACAGCAACAGAAACACAGCAATGTTAGCTTGTACAGTCAATAGAACATTGGAGAAACAGACATGGCAGTATAGTAGTTGAATGTATGATAAATAAGATTTTTAAGGATTGCTCTAATGGATCCCAATGAAGCCTCAGGAGTCTTAAGAGGAATTGACCGAGAGACTCGGGTTACTGTTGATCTTCAATAGCTTATGGCTAAGTTACCCTCCTCTTCTAAGAAAACATGCTGTCTTCCCACTTTAGCTTTCTTTGGGTCAGGTCAGAATCTATCATTTTCATATCTATTGTGTTTTTTAAAAGATTACAAAGGGATATTGCAATTCTTTCCCAGTGGGTAATAACTTAATTCTACCAACATTTAGTGAAGCAGAACACTGTTTGGAGTATGGCTGGGCCTTGTTTTTTCCACTGACTCCCAGGTTTCCTATTCTAGGGCCCTTCAAGCTCTCTTCAAAGTCGAATACTCAAGAATAGCTTTAAATCAGCTGCAGCAGCTTTAAGCACAATGTTGATACTGTTTGCTTTGAACTTTGACTGTCAAAGACAATATGATCCACTATGCTTAGGTGTATAAAGCATGCTGAAATTAGTGAGATAGCAGTCTGTGCATGAATTCTTTATCGAAAGGGTGACTCATAAGGACTGGGAAAAGGGAATATTGGACATCATTACAGACTGAGTTTATTAGTGGAAAATAATTTTAAATTCTCATGCTTCTCATAACATAAAGCTTTGTTGAACTTTAATATTTATTAATTGCAGCTATTACAACATGTGAAGTCAAGAATGTGAGGAAATATTAGGGTAGGCTTTAGAAAATGCACACAAGATAATAAACAGAAACATATATGCATATATGAATATAAACATGTGTGTATGCATGTACACGTGCACACACACACAACACACACACACACACACACACACACACACCATTTAAACACATGCCAAACTGGGGACAGTATTTACTTCTAAATAGTAAGTCCAATGGCCATATCAAATAGATAAATTAATATAAAATTCAGTAAAAAGTATTTGCTTAGGAAAATACTTTAGGTCTCTATGAATAGGGCATACTTGTAACTTGTCCTACTTGTAACATCCCTGCTGGCCCTAATTCTGACCAATGACTTATTCCATGGGATAACTCTCTCTTAGAGCAGGGCCGAATGTCAGACCTAGGAAGAGGCACAGAGATCAGCCAGGTTGGCCGCCATATTCACCCATTACACAAACACACTCTATTTTGTCAGCTAAGCTGTTGCTGTGGCTCACTGAGTGAGCTTGGTTCGACGGCTCTGCTCCCTCTGGGAATGGCTTCCAGTGAGTCCAAAGCAGTCCATCCTCTTCTCGGCTTTACCTCATGGGAGATGTATCCTCTGCTGCCGGCAGGTCAGAGACAAGATGGGGCTGGTTCTAAAGAGCAAACATGGCTGGCTGCTCTCTTCCCTGTGTTAGATGGCCCTGCTTTTTCTTTCTTTCTCAGAACCTGGTTGTCAGCTCATGGAGTAAAAGCATCTGCTCTTATTTAAAAATGAGCTACACAGTATTAGATTCAGCTTTTAAAAAGAAAGAAGGAAGAAAAATCTTGCGTTTGGGGGGAAAAGCTTTTGTTTAATCAGATTAAGTCGGTGTCACAGGCTGAAAAAGGCCAGGAAATTCCAAGCAAAAGGCAGATACTTCATCCCCAGCTCAACTCCACCAGGCTGACTTCGTTCTTTCACCTGTCTGCAAACAGCAGATAAACACCAGAAAAACTCTAACTTTTTTTTTTTTTTTGGTCATGTCAATTCATGTCATAACCTTGGCATTGCTCTCTTTTTTAATTTAATAAGAATATGAGATTAAGCCGATCTTGTTCTCCTATTTCTCATTTGTGCTGAACAAGCACTTTTGGCACTCACTAGTCAAATCACTGGCACATTGCTCCGTGCCTTAGAATGTCTGGCTGCAGAGGAAAGTGTCCTGACCTGCCATCTATCTCTAAAGCCTGAGAGAGAAATCATTCCAGCATTCCTGCCCTAAGTCCATGTATATAAATCTATACTAAATGACCCATCTGGTGCTCTAAAGCTAACTCAAAACCAGGAGGAACAAAAAAAGGGACGGGGGGGGCAGAGAGGAGGAAAGGAAAGACTAACAAAGGCCCACATGAAGAAAGGGGGCTAAATCTCCTGCTTTGTGGTCAGTCGTGGGCCCTGGGTTTTATGAGTGAGATGAGGAATGTCTGTGGCTCCTCTGTGAATGTGGAAAGTGTTCATTTTTCAATCTGAGTGCTTCGAAGTTCTCCACATTTTTAGAGTTGTACATAATAAAAATATGGAGCCTGCCTTAGACAGCACAGCTCGCCCCATGGAGAACTTGAAAAACAAAATGATCACTTGGACCAGATGAGAACAAAGAGAGAAAAATGAAACTGACAGAGAGATAGTCTTGCCCCGTTTTGACTGTCAGTCATCACCAAAGAACAGACCCGCCAAGGAATTTGAGAGAATTACAGCTTTAGTAAGATAGAGTGTCCTCCGTAACTGACCCTACTTCAGGATCCTGTCAATCAGTCAGGACTTATTGAGGACCAATGTACTTCACCTACTACAAAGGTAACTTATAGAAGCTGCTCTCAGTGTGCTCCTCAACGAATTTGAATACGGCTTTACGGGATACAGAGCGTGAGAGAGTACAAAAGAAGCCACTAGGCCTTAGAAATCAGTGTGTCAAAACTGGCCAACATATCTCAGCGTCCATTCCTGAGGTGGATACATTCATATCTGAACTACACAAAGTTGGTTTTGATTGTCACCTTGCTTATGTTTTCAACACCATTACCCAAATGTCCATGCTGTGTCTGTCTCTGGTAGATGTAGATGTCACAGGTGATTGGGAGAGAGAAGTCTTAGGAAGCCCACAGAATACTGTGTTGTATTTTTTAGCTACCACACAAGTGTGCAGCCCCATGACATCGTAACACTGAGGGAATAACACCTAGTTGCTATCTACGGATATGGTTTAAACATGCTCCCTAAAATTTCATGTGGAGAGCTTGGCTCCTAGTTTGGTGGCACAGAGCTAGTCTGGAACTTTAAGAGATAGACCCTGATGGGAGATCCTGAGGTCAAGGAGACTATGCCCTGAGCTGAGACTGTATTTTGAGTCGTCATTGCTCTTGCTTGCATCCCCCAAGAGCCAGTTCTTCATGTTGTTTCTGGGCTTGCCACCTCCACCACTGTAAGCCAGGCAACTGAGATGGTTAATGTTGATTGCCCACTCAGCAGGGCCTTGGATGCCGGAAGAGGTTGCTTCTAAGCATCCATGTGAGAGATTATCTAGATATTAAATGCGGTGAGAAGATCCACTTGAGATTTGGGTGGAACCATTCTTAGAACTTTGGTTCTGGACTGGATGCAAAGAACACATGGGCTGAAAATTAGCATCTACCTCTCTCTGGGTCCTGGCTGCAGGTGCAGTGTGACACTGCCTCATGCTGCTGTTGACTTCCCCCAGTAGGACAGGCTGTGCCTTTCAACCAAAAGATCCTCCCACACACACTTCTCTCTTTGGTTTTTTCAATACAGGGTTTCTCTGTGTAACAGCCCTAGTTGTTCTGGAACTAGCTCTTGTAGACCAGGCTGGCCTAGAACTCACAGAGATCTGCCTGCCTCTGCCTCCTGAGTGCTGGGATTCAAGGCATGCACCACCAACATCCAGATAAGAAACCCTCTCTTTCTTAAATTGCTTCACCTGGAGTATTTTTAATTACAGAAAATAAAATCAACTGATATAGTAAGTAAATCTATTTTCTTTATAAATGTAGCTTAAGTGTTTTGTTATAGTAATAAGAAATGAATGAATACAAAGGTGATGAAGAGGGTATAACAAGGGAGCAACAGGCAGGACATCTGAATGGAGGAAGGGGGAAATGTCATCAGACTCCTTAGGCCACTGGTTCTAAACCTTTCAAATGCTGAGACTCTTTAATATGCTGTTGTGACCCCCAACTATAAAATCATTTTTGCTGTTTACTTCATGACTATAATTTTGCTGCTGTTATGAATTGTAATGCAGGTGTTTTTGGAAACAGAGGTTTGTCAAAAGGGTCACGACTCATAAGTGGAGAACTGTTGTCTTAGATGACCCTGGGGCAGAGTAATCTATGACTTACAGGCCTGACCCCCACAAAGTACAACATATGGTGCTGAAAGTACCCTGACCAGGTATGAACCTTGTTGAGTTCAGCTTTCTCATTAGCAGCGACTGCCAGGGATTTGTGTTAGAGAATAGGCTCCTAACATCTTTCCCCAGGGAGCAGACTGTCCTGAGGAAGTGTTCGGAAACCATTCCCATCCTGTCTTCTGAAGAACAGTGTGAAGACAACAGAGAGAAAGGCATCTTGTGTTTACAATGCCATGACAGGACACACTCGGGGGGCAGTGTGATGGCTGCTGGGGGATGATAAATAGCGGAGTCCTTGGGTGGGGGTCAGCATCTTTGAATTCAGCACAGCATTAGATGTACAAGGCAGGATGTTCAAAAGTTCATATGACTAACCACACAAATGAGATTGTTTTGGATCATTCAGTGTCTGAGGAAGAATTATTCATTCAAGTTCTCATAAATTAGAGTTCTTCTTTTTGGCAACTGAGAAAACTTTTTTAAGGAAATAGAAGAGACATCTACTCAGTTTGGAGGAGCTCATGTGTTCTTTTCTAAATCTGGCTCAAAACTCAAAACTCCAAGAGCAAAAGAAAGCTTAAGTTCTTTAAGAATTTGTGTCTTTGTCTCTCCTGATTTACAGTATGTACAAAAACAAATCCTGCGTGAGATGCAGGGAACTAAAGCATAAAAAGAACAAGAATTTACCTGCAGACTCTAACCAAGTGAAGACAAATCGTGAGATTTTCCTCTATAATGAAATACCTTTTAATGACTTGACAACTTATTCCTTTCAAAATGTCACTTGTGTATAGATTTTTCTCTCACTAAACATATATTTTCCTTTTTACATTCTCTTCGGTACTTTTTCCAATGACTTCAAAATTCAGAAAACAATGAAAGTTTTGCCCTATTCTTATATAGAACAAAACAGAATTTTCCTGTTAGTGACCTCTCTCTCTCTCTCTTTCATCTCCTAAAAGGTGATATAAGATCTATTCAAATTAGAACTTTTCTTAGCCAAACAAAAACAAACAAACCAAAAGATTATTCACTTGGCTCCTCCATCCCCCAAGTCACTCTTATCCTGTTTTACTTCTGAATCATCCAGACACTTCTCTTTAAAAAAATATGCATTTAAAATTTAATATATTCTACTTTCCTTGATGAGTTTAATTCAAAGTAAAAGAAATAGCTGTGATTTCTTTGTTCAGTTGATGAATGTAGTTCATGCACTGTATGAAGTTTCACAATGATACCACAGGCAACATTTCCTGGAATCTGATTTTTCTTAGCACAGGCTTTCTTTTAATGAGCATCAACGAATGCATTCTCGTTCAGTTACAATTCCTCATGTTGACAGAGGAACAAAACCATAAAACCCAACTTCCAGTATCTTCAGAGCGGTTTCCATACTTGTTTTGTCTGCAACTTAACAGGAAACAGTATCTTCTCCCTAATGCAGGGGCTTTAGACAGACAGTGTTCAGAGGCTGGCACGTTATAGGTACTTGACATATGAGTTCCTTTGCTTTCATCTATTTGTGTATCTTGCTACATAATTGATGAATTATTGGTGTAAGACATAGTCATTCTAGTTTAGCACAATTACAAGTGATTTCCTGGTAAGTGCATTGCAATGAGTACAGATTGCAGATCTGAGTTAATTTCCACTAAGGCATTTTACATCTGTATTGTCTAGGTCTAATTTTCTGACTATGCTTTTGTGCATTTAAGATTCTAATTGCCCCCAACATTTTGTGTCTATTTGGACACAAAGCAATGGATGTCTTTAAGCCAGAGCAACTAATGGGAGGAGAATTTTGAGGTGGGGAGTGAGACAATTGTACTGAAAAGTAGACTGGGATCATAATTTTCACCTTAAAAATAAGACAACAGTCTAGGAAAGGGGAAAGAGCTTAGTGCTTTCTGAAAATAGATGTACAATGGTAAAAAGACAGGCTCTGGAATCCCAATCAGAAGGCATCTCACTAGTACAGACACAGTAAAAACACACTGAGCTCCCAAAATATGACACTGATTTTCCCTTGGGCATGCGGCACTAAAGTCAGGCTTATGGGAAATAGACACTATTTGCATTGACTTTGCTTGTCATCACTGTGACAAATGCCTGCGAGGAACATTTTAAAAAGAGGGAAGATTTATCTTGTCTCACAGTGAAAAAGTTCCCATCCATGGTCTTTGGCATTATCTCTGGGTCTGTTTTAAGTGCCACTTCATAGTAAAGATGTTCAACTTATTGGATTTAACTTTTAGATCTCTGTAAATTGTGCCCAGGAAATAGAGAAAATGGAACAAAGGGGTTTAGGACAGGATGCATACCGTAACTCAAGGACACATCCCCAGTGGCCTGCTATATCCCGCTTGACTTCTCTGAACAGCTCCACCACTGCCCAGGAATGCTATTAAATTATGAATCCACTCATGAGTTCATCCATGGACTAGGTCAGAAGAGTCAAAAATCTAGCTACCGCTCAATGGCTGGATCCACCAGTTGGGGATAACACCTTTGACACATTGGGTCACACTGTATATCCAAACCAAAATAGCCTTTTATGATTTATAATTATAATTTATAATTATTGGTTGTGGGGACAGAAATAAAACAAGTCTTACACATTTTTTTGCTTCCAAAGTAGCTGTTGTAAGTATTTATATATTCTGGAATAATTTTTATAAAGAAACAATGGTGGTAAATTCAATCGCCTGGGTTATATATGAACATTCATATACTACAAGATCCAAAACGGAAAAGAAATTGTTTTCACGGCCTGCCAAAAATGTTCAGATCCTCCGCCTTTTGACCACCAGGTCTTCAAATGCAACTGGACCCTAAGACAGTTTGGTACCTCCACCAGTCCTTCAGCTTTCCCAGATATTTCAAGTACAGCACCATCATCTGCACCTTACCCATCAAGAGTTATTTGGAAGCAATAAAATAGAGATGCATTCTTTACTTTTGTCTTACATCTTTGGGATACTTTTGCAAATAAAAAAATATAAGCATAAGGGCTCTTTCCATCCTCTCTGCTGCATGTTAAAAAATCCTAGTTAGCTCTTCTCTCCCTGTGAGCACAAGCCTGTGGCACTCTATGTTAATCACAGCAGTAGAGTTCCACAGGGAAGTATGGTCGCATTGACACTCATCTCCCTTTTAGTTAGACTCACCTAGTCCTCTAGAAGCTATGGAGCAGCATAAAAGTACTTATTGGGTGGGAGATACTTCAATCACATAGTGTAGGTAAGGGAAGCCCAAAGCAGCTACATGCCTTTATCTGAATCCTTAACCTGATGAATACTATGAAATGTGAGACATTGGAAACATGGAAGGAAGGGTACGTTATAGTCTTTCTTTTGTGCCACATAACACACCACTGAGCCCTTTCTCCAGCCCCTCAACATGAGGCAGCTACTCCCTTAGGTTGTTTCATGGAACCGAAGAAATTCAACTCATTGGATTTACTATTAGTTCTCTGTATATTACATAAGACCAATTGCCCTCCTCAAGCATTTTGTTTTGTTCATTAGTTTATTTAACTAGCATATTTTAATGACTACAACTGATTAGGCATCTAGTTGTTGGTGTTTATATAAATGATGTAAAATGTTATCTTTTCCAAACTCTATGGATGTTAACAAGCATAGCAGCCTTATTTAAAAGTTACAAGCACTACTGGTTATTGACAGGTGTGTTAGCAATGCACATTTAGACAGAAGCACTCCCTAGAGGATGTATTCATTCCACCTGCAGTAATTCTAGCCATGAGAACTTAACTGACCACTCACTGACATCTTCTCAAGAACAAATTTCTTCATAGAGAACACCTTTCTCAGACCATCTGAAGTAGAATGGTACCTTCCATCAAAGAGTCATGGTGTTGCAGGGGAGGCAGATTCTGATACGCACAGGTATTTACAGAGGTGGTAAATAAGGTGGGGATGCCACACAATGCTGAAGATAAATTAGGAATGCAAATCTCCCATGGCCAAGGACCAAGTGGAATGCCAGGGTTCTAATTGAGGCCGCTGTCTTCAAATCTCTTTCCTGGTGTGTTGTCGGCTGAGAGACTTTCAGTTCTTTAGAATTCTTGGAGGAGTTTGGTGAGGACCTTCAGTGACTACATACCTGAGAATTATCTGAGATATTTGCTCAAAATATGACTTTCTGCTAGCCTCCAAACCCAAAGGGTCACTTGAGATCCGAAACCAGCTGCTTAATAGGCTCTCTAAGGGAGATGTTCACAAAATGCTCTAAGAAGGAGGCAGCAGCCTGGAAATCCCAAAGTCCTGACTTCCCACCTCTCTAAAATGTAGAGGTGGATCAAATAATGACACATTTCCCATGGTGGGGCACTGATGTAGAAGGGTTATCTGTCTATGTGTTACTTTCATTGGTGATAAAGAAACTGCCTTGGCCTTTTGATAGGCTAGCCCTTCGGTGGGTGAAGTAGACAGAACAGAATTGTGGGAGGAAGAAAGCAGAGTCAGGCAGATGCCATGTTTCTCCTACCCAAGACGGATGGTGGTTAGAATTTCCCGGTAAGCCACCACTTCATGGTGGTACACAGATTATTAGAAATGGGTTAATCAAGATGTGAGAGTTAGCCAATAAGAGGCTAGAACTAATGGGCCAAGCAGTGTTTAAATGAATACAGTTTCCATGTAATTATTTCGGGTAAAGCTAGCCGGGAGCCAGGAGCCAGGCCACAGCCGGCTGCTCCTATCACTATAGCACACTAAGTGGATTTTGCTAAAGGCCTTTCTTCAGATGGACTTTTTCCCACCGTCTGATTCTTTAGGTCTTTTACTCTTCCCCACCCCATGTCTCTTCATGTACGTGTATGTGAGTAGGGTTCAGTTTTTAGACTGGGACAACCATATACATGAGGGCGTTACAGACTGTGTAAGCACAGACCGTGCTGTAAGAGCCGATTTTGAGAAAGTCACTTGGCTAGAATGAAAGATCATCCGTTTCCGTTTCGAATGTGAATCAGGAAGAGTTTATGTTCAAACTCTGTCAACATTGACTCGACCTAACAGGACATGTCCTTTATTTGCATTTTATCTCAAGTGTCGATGTTAAGCGTTTAACTAATAAATAAGAGATGTCCTTAGAACAGGTATTTTAAGATATCTAATTAGAATCAGCCCTGATCTTGTTAAGCTGCAAGCCCCAACATTCCACCAGACAGAATAGTCAACCGAAACAATCGAGAGTTTCCTGAGTGAGTGTGTATTAATCAAGCCATAGCATTATCCCTTTCCATTTCTCTTGTCAAATGTACTGGGGATGTAAAGCAGAGCCACTTGGCAGGTGGCCGTGCCGTGTAGCAGCAGGATGCCTTTGGCAGATTTATTCTAAGCATTGCCAGACTTTTGCCATTTGGCTAGCCAGCATGTTTCTTTCTCGATTCTTTCCTTTTATAAAACGTGCTTTATTCTCAACAGAATTAGGATTCATAGCTATAATTAGTATCATGTTGGTTATTGATAATTACACTGAAACATGAATTTATAAAATGTTACTTAAACACATGGAATTTTTTTCAGGATTTTCTGAAGATTTCATCCACATCTCTAATGGAAAGGTGGGAGGGAGGTTGGCACTAATCTGTGTGTATTGCCGGTGTATATGGTGTAAATCACATGTCTGCAAAGCATGTAAATCTTATTTTATGTAAGGAAAAATATACACATATAACAATACACACATATAACTAGAAAACAGATGAAGATTTCTTTCCCTCCTCTAAAGTAATTGAATTTAAACAAGATAGACATTTTCTCTCATGAAAACGTGCTTTGACTAATAGGGCTTTATGTTGAGTTTCCAAACTGAATTCTTAAGCCTTCTTTAAAAAATCATGTGTATTTTAAAAATTTAAAGTCCTGCTCTGAGACCTGATCAAGAAAGGCCTTTCTATGAAGCCAATATTCTAAACAACCCTGGATATGATGTGACAGCAAAAGAATAATTCATTAAGAAAAACCCAGGAAGCGGTGCTGGTTGAGACACAGTGCTCAGGGAAGGAGCCTGAGGGATCCCTGAAGCCACAGAGGTCTCTCTCCCAGCCCTTTCCACTATATCCTGTGTCCTCAAGACAAAGGTAAAGGCTAAGATGCATTTCAGTGGTAGAGCATTTGCTTGGCATTCAAGAGGCCTTGAGTTTTAAAGAAAGGCAGTCGTGGTTGGTTAATTAACAGCAACAGCACAAATGGGCTGTGGAAGTGCCTTTGACATACACAGCTACCAATGAGATAATTTCATACTTCTTCACTTTGGGGACAACATGGAAGCCCAATGTCAAGACAATAGCATTTGCTGAACAGTGAGGGCCACTCTCTTGTATCCTTGAGGAAGGTTATGTTGTTTCTTCACAAGAGAGAAATTAAAAGATCAAACTACCCAAATACTGATAGAAGCTTCTTTTCTACAGATCTTCAGCCTTAATACCACTCAGGTGCTAAAAACCCATAGTCTTGTCATCTTTATTGGGTTTCTTTATTTTATTTCATGTGTCTGAGTGATTGGCTTGCATATACATGATTAAGCCCACGGTTGTTGGAAGAAAACATCAGATCTCGTGGGGCTAGAGAAACAGATAATTATGAGTGTGGGTGCTGGAAACCAAATCCACATCTTCTTCAAGAGCAACCAGTGCTCTCAATCACTGAGCCATCTCTCCAGCCCTCTATCAGGTCTCCAAACAGGATTTTAGTAGTTTTAAAAGTATATGATTTTTTAGAGAATATGTAAGAAATCAGTTTGGAAACTGCAATACCCTATCTTACCATCTTTTATGCCATAGCTGTGCACCAAGGCACAGCACTAGTACAGTTTTTTTTTTGTTTGTTTTGCTTTTGTTGTTGTTTTGGTTTGGTTCTTTGAAGTACAATAACACTTTCTTTTTATTTTATTTTTTTTTAAAAACCTCATTATTAGAATCTGAACTAGATGGATCTCTTCATATCTAACCAAAATGGGAGCTTGCTTGTTTCCTTCCTTTCTTCCTTCCTTCCCTCCTTCCTTCCTTCCTTCCTTCCTTTCCTTCTTTCTTTTAAGGATTTACATATTCTTCTTTTTTAATTAAAATGTTTGCATACAATATATTTTGATTGTATTTTCTTTCTCTCAACCCCTTACAATCTTCCCCACCTCTATAATCGTTCAATTTTATTACATTCCTTCTCTGTCTCTCTGTTTCTCTCTCTTTCAAAACAAAACAGAAAACAAACAAAAAGAAACAAAACCTGAAAAGGAAGAAACAAACAAATAAAAAATTTCCCTACAAAACAGAAAAAGAAAAATCAAAACAAACAGGCAAAATATCAAGAAAACCACAAAAAAGGAAAAACTGCCAAAACAGAGCAAAATGAAACAAAAAGTCATAAAAAAAAAACTACTGAATATTTTTTTCTGACACTGGCTATGGATAAACACTGCTTCAAAATGAAAGTGTCCCATGAGACACATCCACTAAGCAACAAGATAAAAAGAACTTGCCAAATCATCCCTTGAATGGCATGAATCCAGAAGATTTTTACATAATGAAATATGATTTCCTGTTAATACAGCATTCATTTTCTATGTGTATGAATGCCTCATCTGAAAATATGTAGATGTACCACATTCATGTCTGCTATGCTTGGAAGTCAGAAGTGGTTTTCAGATCCCCTGGAACTAGAGCTATAACTCATATGAACCACCACATGGATGCTAGGAATCAAACCCAGGTCCTTTCGAAGAACAATGAGTGTTCTTAAGCACTAAGCCATCTCTGCAGCCCAGTACATATTTTTAAAGAAGTATTTTTAATTTTAATTACATGTCTATCTTTCTATGAGTGTGGGTATGTGCACGTGGGTACAGCACATGAGTACCAATGGAGGTGAAAGGAGGACATCAGAGTCACTGGAGGAATCCTTACAGGTAATGTGGGTGCTGAAACCAAACTGTGGCCCTCGACAAGAGCATCAAACCCTCTTAATTGCTGAGTTGTCTATTGAGGCCCAGGGAAAAGGTAGAAAGACATTTTTATGTGACTCAAAAGTCCTATGTTGGTCAGTAATATTCTTAAAATATGACTCAATTTCTTTTTAATATTTAGTAATAACTGGTTCAATTTATTTCCTTATCATAATGTATATGTTTTAACACACATTATGATCATGAAATTTGCAAATCTATTCTCAAAGAATTTTTATTTAACATTTATTCTGTTACCCTGTTACCACTTTCAGACACATAACAACACTCCATTAACATGACGTTCCCATTGACAAGTTCAAACTGTGAAGGGAACATTATTTCCATGGTTTATGTTTTGCCTTATTTACACGTAGTGATTCTTCTCAGCTGTCTTTTCCATAGCTGTTATAGGGCATAGGGATAGTAGGAATGGAGATGTGAAGGTCAGACTGACAAGGCTCAAAATACAGCATCACCACATAATGACATTTTTACAGTGATGTTCCACTGTTTCCTTTAAAAAAAAAGAGAGAAAGGGTACCTCCCAATTTCTCTTCTATCAGGTTCAGTGTGCTCGGACTGATATTGAGGTCTTTCATCCATTTGGACTTGGGGAACAGGCGATTGCTTCCTAAGTATATCCCCAGCAGCACAGACATTAAGGGCAACATTGAATAAGTGGGACCTCCTGAAACTGAGAAGCTTCTGTAAAGCAAAGGACACTGTCACTAAGACAATCCACTGACTGGGAGAAGATCTTCACCAACCCCGCAACAGACAAAGGTCTGATCTCCAAAATATATAAAGAACTCAAGAAACTAGACTTTAAGATGCTAATTAACCCAATTAAAAAATGGGGCACTGATCTGAACACAGAATTCTCAACAAAAGAAGTGCAAATGGCCAAAAGACACTTAAGATCATGCTCAACCTCCTTAGCGATCAGGGAAATGCAAATCAAAACAACTTTGAGATATCATCTT
>NC_022034.1:23727486-23745318 GCF_000317375.1 Microtus ochrogaster | reverse complement strand
AGAGAGAGAGAGAGAGAGTGGACCTGCAATGACAAAATCCAGTAATGCATCTCAACAGAGAAAAATCAATAGAGACTCAACTATCCAGACTACACCACATCAAGAGGAAGCATTTTCTTAGAGAAATATAAGATAATTCTTGAAGAACAAATAGAAATCTCTATGAGATATATTTCAATATTAATCATGGAGATAGTTACCTAAAAAAAGAGAGAGATGATTATTTTAAAGACATGATAAAAATACACAAACACATATACATGAAACAGGTGGAGAATAGTTGATTAAAAATCACTATGGTCATTCAGTTAGTCCAAGAAATTTTGGATACTGTGACATCCGAAAGCAAAGTGAATGACAATATTTCTGGACTTCATGTGGCTATATCTTACTTCAAGACATTATGAAAGAAAAAGTTTCAAATTACAATCTTTTTACATGTTTGCAACCCTCGGTCTTTGGGCCTCTTCTATTTCAAGGCGCCTTGTGGAGACCTCTGACAACAGCCAGAAGGAGGAATCTAGTCTTTGCTCGCCACTCTGCCTATTCCTTAATTCCCAGTGACTCTGGGGCAGCTGGCTACCAGAAAGCAATAATCAAAGCTTATTGGTATAATGTTGGAAAGAATAAACTATAACACAGACGAACAGTAGATTTCATTTTGGAATAAATAAAACCTCAAGTGACATTTGGGAAGAACTAGCAGAATTATATCACATCCATCTTGGAAATTTTTATATCATTCAGTTCCTGGCATGTTTATAGCGCAGAGACCTCTGCTAGAAGCTTTCTATCATTATCATTCATTATTTACTGTCATCACCATTGTTGTTTTAAAATGCCCTTCAAATGACGGTAAACAATTTCTATAAGTGAAGTATTTTTTAAGTGCTTATACACACCATCCCACTATGGCCTTTCTCAGCTCTTCGTTCTCTGTGAACACAGTCAAAGGAGTTTAAAAGAGACACCGTGTACCGTGTAAGAATCAGGAAGGATTTATTACAGACTAACACAGGCACTCTCAAGGGTGAGAGTATATAACAACTTAAGAGCCCGTGGAAGAGGAATTGCTCCTGTGGTAGAATAGCACAGATGTCACTATGAAGAAGAATGCTCTCACGGAGAGAGTGGTCAAAAGCCAAAGAGACCTCAGGTTGACCCACAGTATGGTAGGACATACAGGGCATCCTAAAATCTCTGAGCAGACAGCTTTCTTGAGGCTGTTTTCCTGTCCAAATGCTCGAAGGCCCTAGTTGGATTAGCTGTTAGGGAGGGACAGTGGTAGGTTATTTTTCTTCATGGGAAAGCCCATGGTGGAGATCCCACAATCTAGAATGGCAGTTTCTATCCAGGGCCGTAGATAGGTCCCATTCTTTTGACCAAAAATATACAACATAGAACAATTGTAAAGAGTTTTTTAAAGGAAAGTAAAAATAAATCTGTAAAAAAACAGCCATTTGGGGAGTGATGAGATGTCTCAGTAGGCAGACACTTGCAGCCAAGCCTGATGACTTGAGTTCAGTGCTAGCGAGCCATGTGAAAAAGAGAGGGTCAGCTCATACAAGTTGTCCTCTGCCCACTACACACATCACAGCACTCAAAGATCATACCTCCTGGCAATTAATTAACCAGTTGATCAATAAGTAAAATGAATAAAAATTATTTTCATAGTATAGCTATACTTTACTAGTAGAAATTAGCCTTCCTCTAACGGTCTTCAACCACACTCTGCCACCTTTATCCCCGTCGTTTTATGTGGTTTGAAATCTTCAGGAAGACTAATAGTGGTGCCTCCTCCCCTTTTTCATAGTTCACCATTTTTCACTTATAAAATGGTTGTCACCAGGGATGTAGGAGAAGGGACTGGGAGTTCATTATGAGGGGCAGATCTATCTCTAGTGCCCTTCAGCGATCTTCAGCTTGTGTATTTCTCACTGGCTATCCAACACTACCATGGATTTCCAGTGCAAATCTATCCTTAGGTTTATTTTGTTGTAAATTATTATAATGTTCCACAATTCACTAATAATACCATTTAGTTGCTTCTCTGATGGATGCAAGTGGGTAGAAGGCACTTTAGAAGAGATGATCCAAAACAAAAGCATTTTAACTTGCCTTCATAATATCAAAAAAATTCCCTTAAAATACTTGTATTTATATTCTAAGTAAAATCTGGTATGTCTTCCCGGAGCTTGCTATCTCAGTCTTCCTTCTACAATAAGTGCTATTTCACATCAGTATGAAGGTAGAATTACAAAGATGTATTTTACAGAAAAAGATAACAGAGAAACTGGTATAATGAGCTGCATCTGGAAGAATTGGAATGATGCTGTATTCAGATTAGTTTTTATATTTGCTCCGATTTTCTTGTTCCTATTTGAAGCTATGCCGTGCAGATGTTCTGCTTATGTTGCAATGTATATTGTGTCTGCAATCAGAAAACACCATCCTTTAAGCCATCTATCTTCAGACTTGGTAGAGTTCTTCTTTTTTGAAAGCCTGAGTCATTCAATTTACTTTTGTATTTAAGTAAACCCCGTCAATATGGGGATTACACAGCCTAAAAGCAAACAGGCTCACCAGTACAGTAGAGACATGATCACCAGGGAATGAGCAATTGGTTTCTGGGTAGATTTAAGTCCCACTCCACAGGAAGAAGTCCATACCTTGGACCATTATTGGTTTAAGAACCCATGGCTGGACAGATCATAGTCAGTAGAGAAAATCTAATACTGAATGTTGCTAAGTGAACATAGTATTAACTCACCTTCTAGTGAGTGTTTATCATTAGCTCAGTGCATCTCTTACCTCTCATCTCAGAAGCAATGGTGATTGACACAGAGATGCATAGCTGCCGATGGTACTGAGACTAATAGAGTGCAGAAGGCTCAGCCCGAAAGGCTCATGGTGGAAGAGGGAGTGGAAAGAGTGTAAGAGCCAGAGGCAGTCGATAACTACAAGGAACTGTCATGTAGACTCAGCAGAGCAGCTGCACCTATGAGCTCACAATAGTCATGACAACGTATACAAATGTGTGCTAGCCCAAGACAGTCCAAATCCCAGAATGGAAGGGAATGGGGGCACACAATCCCTCTTCTTCCAGTGGAGTAATTGGCAATTGTTAGCTCCTGGGAGAGAAAGGGTCAGTTTCTTCTAAAGGTGTAGATCTGGTGAGTCAAAAATGTGCCAATAGAAAATCACATATCCACGAATATCTGAGACAGGACTATTTGATCTGGAAGGATTTGCTTAATTTTTTTTTTTTAAAAAAAAAGGGACAAAATGTAGAATGGATAGCGAAGGGAGGCTGGAACTAAAAAGATCTGGGGCTGAAGATGACCAAAACCACTTTGAAATGTAAAACTCTCAAAGAACTAATATAAATGTAAACGGTAAATTTAAAAAAAAAATTATGGTATGAACATAGGGAAGTGTCTCAGGGTATTAGCACAGAGTTCCTGGGTACAATTTCAAAATTAGAGAGAGCAAGCAAGAATTGTTAGCTGAGGTTCCATCCTTTGTTTCTCTATCAGGAAGCAGGTAGAGCAGAGGGAACCTACAGAGTGAAGTGGTCTTTACTACCTGAGTAGACAGGAAATACAAACAGCCAAGAGCATTATCAAAATCAAGCCTGCTCATTTGGCTATCAAGTAAATGAAATCTACATTGATATTCCATTTTACCTTAGTTGGAATGGATATTAGCAAAGCTGTTGCTGAAGATTTGGAGGAAACAGAGCCTTTATGTATTGGTAGAGATGTAAGGTACTGGAGCCAGTGTAGATCATATGTAGAAGCTTCTCCAAACACCGAAGATAGAACTGCTGTAGCATCCAGATACCCCATTTCCAATTAAGCATATGTACCCCATTTCCATTTATGAAAATGGAGTTAAATTTAAAAGATATGTGTGTGTTCGTGTGTATGTTTCCTCTGGCGTTCACAACAGTCAAGGCGTGGAAGCAGCCTAGGTACAGTCAATGAAGGATGTGGTGTGTGAACAAAAGAATTTTTCAGCCATGAATAAGAAGATCCTGTCACTTTCAGGAAAAAGGGTGGAAGTGGGAGACCTCATATGACGTGAAATAGTAATGAGTCCAATATGTTTTCGTTCACACATGAAAACAAAGACCTAGAATTAGAAGAGGCACTATTAAGAACTAGAAAGGAAGCCAGTGGGAAGTAGGGAGAGGGTAGAGAATGAGTAGACATGATGGAGGCATGATGTGTTTATATACGGGAACTCTCAGCGAATCCCATTCGTTCAGTAACGATAACAAACTACAATGTGTCAAAAAATAGCAATTTACATATTTATAATATATGTGTGTGTATATATATACTTATGATTTACAATTTGGAATGGCATCCTGACTTGATTTGGTTGTACTTACTGTTTAAAGTTACAGGGTATTTCAGTAAGACCTACTTGCTAAGTGACTATCAGAAAATACTAAACCCACTTATTTTCTTTCGAAAGTTACTAACTTATTAGTAAGTTAGTAAGAAAGTTACTAACTTATCAGTAGCCTTAACATGTCATTAGAAGAATCAACGCTATGAGCAAGTATCTAATGATCACTTTTTTCCAACGAAGCCTCTATAGTGTATACAAATCACTGTGAGGGCTTCCTTAAGCAGTTCAAATGCATAAGTGCTTAGTCGGGGTTGAGAATGCCACATTGCAAGCAAAAGATACCGTGCTTGTGGTGTGATCACTAATTACTCAGGAAGGAAGGCGAGATGTGGTCGAATGCAGAGTTGTAAGAAGAGAAGCTAGGGTTGAAACTAAAGTGCTCAGAGTCACAGACTCCAAGGTCAGGATCCCTGGCCTCCACTGCACCCTCAATGAATTATTTCAGACTCTTCAGCCCAGTATCAAAGTAGCTCATAAAACCCAACAAACCCTTGTGCTTCCAAATTGCCCCAACTCTTATGCAGCAGCTACAATGGCTCAACTATTTAACTCATGAAGATAATTGCTGTGGGATATCAATAATGAATAAAGTATGACCTTGGCATTCCCTGACGGCTTGCATTTCTCTTATATTACATTTATTATAAAATTTTGATTCTTCGAGTGAATTTCAGGTTTCTCAAGGTAAAGACCCTAGCTAGACAGTCTTTCTGTGGCTCAGGATGCCCACCAATGCCTACATAAAGGAATTGCTTAAAAAATATCTGTGGGGGTACTCTCTGAACCCCTCTCACTCCTCAGATACAACTCTGTCTGCTGTAGCTGTCTGTTCCTCTTTGCTTGACTTTTGACCGTAACTTCCTCCTTCACCCAGGTTACATGGATGAAAGTTTAAAATAGCCAAAACCTAAATGCTTCATGTTTGTTGATACCCTCCCAGCTGCGTGTCACCTCTTTGATCTATCTCCTTTTGTGTCCACATCTGTTGTCCATTTTAATAGAAAGTGTTTTTCAGGGTTTGAACTGCTACTCTCATTCCGCAACAGGCTTTTGTCCAGAGGATCCCAGCATGGGTCAGCTGACTTTAGAAGGTTTCATGGGGGTTGTGGGAAGGTAAAGAGAGACTTTCTAAAGAATGGGTGGTATATTTGTTTTGATATCATCCTGTGGAGTTGGGAAGATATTCCTGAAGGAAGAATACTATGGTCTGTGTGATTGTGGTTTGAAAGATTTACACTGATTGGGCTTTCTTAGGCTTGAAGAGCACAGAATGAATGGTTACAAGAGAGGTGAAATGCCTAAAAAATAATTCCAGGTTGAAACATCATTTGTGATCAGAGTGAAACAGGATTGTCCAAAACAACTGTTCACACTTGTGTAACATGAATAATGTAATAAATTGTATGTAGCAAGTATTCATGCCTGCATACATGTATAAAACATGAGAGATAAACTAGAGGAATTAGTCATTCAAGTAACCAATTTGTCTGCTGTTTCAGAAGAAAATGAGCCATTTAACCAGCTAAAATATTTACTTCCCAAATTAATTGCTAATGTGTTAATAAATATTTTATCCAATTTCTGGAAGTTTAACAAATTGATACTCAACTTTTGCTTTGACTTCTTTTGTTGCCAATTTCCTAAAAGCATATGAAACATACGTTTTTAAACTGTATGTATGTTTAGAGCTGGTTTTTTATGGGGATTGTAGTCATGGCATGACTTATAACACCTGTGTCTAGTAATTTTGTGTACCGTAACACACATTTTTGAGGTTGTGGCACAGTATAAGAGAGTTTTTTCAATTATAAAAATCTACATGATCATTTGTTAACAAACAAACAAACTCCTACTAACACTGTCTTGCCTTATTAGCTTGTTTGGAGATGGGGATCTCACTATGAGTCCTAGTGAAGGCTTCGAACTCACAACCCTCCTGCCTTTCTACCCTTGAGAGCTGAGAATGCAGGTGTGCAGCACCGTGTCCAGTTTTGCATTAACATGTCTTGAGAAGATACTTGATATGCTTTCAAAAACTATTTATTGGCCTTTGAAGTCCCAAATGTTACAGGTTACCCATAGAATCTTTCGAGAGTGCCTCTACTAGATTCCTTAATGTTTTAATAGATTCTATCACTATAATGATGTATCCGTTTTTCCTATTTCCCAAGCAAAACTTGTATGTTCATTAACAAATGATCACATGGATTTTCATACATGAAAAAGCTCTCTTACTCCATCCAGCGACCTCACAAATGTGTGTTACAGTACATAAAACTACCAGGCATAGGTATTAAGAATAAATCATGTCATTACCATGGCCACCATCGAAAACCAGCTCAAAGCTTACATATATTTAAAAGACTTATGTGTCATATGTTTTTACAAACATATGAGCAGCAAAAGAGGTCAAAGGAGAAGTTGAGTATCTATTTGTTAAAATTTCTATCACTCCAGAAATTACAAAAATACTCAGTTTCTACCACCAAATCATGGATCTTAATATAACCAGTTTTGTAGTAATATAACGAGGTACACATGTTTAGGTTTCAGTGCAGCTTAGTGTGTTCCTTCCAGCTGCTATGTATGAACACTTCAAAGTACTTGGTGCTGAATGATGAAGACTCCATGTCTTATTGATTTGGTTGCTAGAAAACTAGGGAATTTTAATTTTCTGTGAACTGGTGGCATTTGAGAAACACATGTGGAAAGGCTCGAACAAGTTTTATACAGAGGTACAAGAACATACGTGTATTGATTGCACATGAGTAAAATCTCCAGGTTGCTTGTTTTATGGATATTTTTTCTGCTTATCATACACTAGGGAACTAAGGTATGTTGTGATTGTTTTCAAAATGTCGGATGGAAAATTGTGGAGGCTGTATAATCAGTGCAAAATACAGTAAGACCCTTCCTTATACTTCAGTGAAATCATATTACAAAAGAAATTGTATCTCTGAGAATAGAATACTGTGGGTTTTTTAAAACTTTCTTTTTGCAAAAGAGAGGAAAAAAAGAACCTTGTCTAAAACAGAAGGGAAGGTTCTGTGGTGTTAAATATGACCCGCTGAAGGCCCATGCTGAGAGCAAAACAAGCTTTAAGCACAGTGTAAATGCAGGGTGATTGGAGCTTCTTGCAGGTCTGTGGGGCTCCATGTGCTAAGTTCAGGGTTAGGGTTCTCTTCTGCATTGCTTTTATAAAAACAAAAAAAAACCCTCAATATTGCAATGGATGGAATAATTTCTGAAGCCGCTAATGCATTTCTCAAACTCAGCACAAATTAATCTCATTGCTATTCTGTCCGCCATTGTATGGACACATGCTCTACCCTACATTTGAAGATATTGATTTTTTTTTCTAGGAAACCCAAATTAGCCCCCAAACTTCCATAAATCTCGAGGAAATTTACAGACTGAGTCATACAGTAAAATTTTGTAAAAATTTCATATACATTCACGTTGGATAGTCTAAGCGTTAAGGAAGGGGACTGTTAGGTTGGGAAGCAGAAGCCTGGCAGGTTGACAAGAAGACCCCCATGAAGAACTGGGTTGGATCTTCCTGAAGATGCAAGTATTGCAGGGGATCAAAAGCCGGGGAAGTGTTCTGTCAATGGACACCTTCTTGAACATTCAGAGGAACTCAAAGTCATCATCACCTGGGATTTTTAGAAGCACGGCTTTATGTGTGTTCACAGCTTGAAGGGCAGTTGGCATTGAATTATGTAAGGCAGAGTTTCTTGTTGTCAGATTACCCAGTGATGGAAAGTTCAGTTGGGCAGTCATGAACCAGTTTTCCTAGGAAGGCAGCGTGCCTAGGGTCCCCAGAGCACCTGGCAACTGAGCTGTGGAAATTGTTTCTTTATGGGTGGGATTTCCAAAGCTGCATTTTACCTGAAGGCTTTGTCAGTCTCTACGTCTAAATATATGAGGCTTTACAAACTACCTGATTTCAAAGCAAAGGCAGTTTTTGTTTGTTTTTCTCATAAGACAAAGTAAAAAGCAGGAGTGCACACAGAAACACTTGGGATGTTGTGGCTGGATCCAGTCATTTACTCCCCCTCCCTTGTGCCTTCACGGAAATAGCTCTCTCTTTTTCTGTTTCCTTTCCTTTTTGTTTGTGTGGTTTTAGGTGAGATGGATGCTGGAGAGAAGGTAATTGAATCTTAGTGCTATCAGAATTTTAATCAGCATCTGGCAAGTAATACTTGGGGAATACTAATCCTATATGCTGCAAAGATTAAAATGTTTCTCTTTAGAATAGCAATCATACAAATTATTCTGATTTCTACAGTGTTCTGCACATTTACGGTTCCAAGAACATTTCAGTCAGGGCTGAGCAATATGGGGAAATAGAATTATGGCTAGATTTTCCAGGACCTTCACATGTGCGACCAACTTTGTGGCTATGCCTGGAATCTATTCCTGGCTCAGGATCAGATGCATACATAAACTCATACCACATTCCCATCCTATCTGCTTCCAAGAGTAATTCTTTACAAATGCTGGATGTCTGCTTCACGTTTTACTCATTTATTAACGATCCATGTAATCTGCAATTTTTCATACCTTAGGAGACTTTAAGTCTAGCTGTAGTTTTGCCTATCTTGTGTTTTGCTTTTAAATCTTTAAATCTTCTGGCATGCACTACAGTGAAATATCCAAATAGTGCTCCTAAACTTGACAATTTTTTTCACAAATTTACTAAGAAATATTGATTGATGTTACTTACTTATTTTTGGAACAATGTCTTACTACTTAGTCCAGGCAGGCTACAAACTCACTATGTAACCCAGGCTGGTTTTAACATACAATGATCTTTCTGTCTTTGTTTTGTGAGTGCTGAGATTGTTCATGTGTGCCACCATGACTGTTAATACAAACATGCATTTCAAATCACATTCTTAATGGGTCAGAGGTGAACACATAAAGAGTGAGTAGATGGGCAAGGAGTGATCTTTCTTAGTTACACTGCTCCCAACACTATTGACTAAATTTTTGCTTGTTTATATACTTATTATCTCCTTCTGTTTAAGGTGATCCTCAACACTCAGATACTAGGCACCCAAAGCAACTGAACCAATGACTCATAAAAGTTGTACCCCTGTTGCCACTATCCTTATCTAGAATCCAAGAAGCAGTAAAAGCAATAGATTTTACATGTAATCTATAATCAGTTCATATTGGGGTCTCTGCCATATTGACTGTAATTTCAATAATTGAGATCACCACATTCCCCCTTGAAGGATTCTGAACCGCTTCCTCCTTTCTACTGGAAACATGTTCTGAATAATAGCTGTCAATTCTTGACTGTCCTTGTTTCCATGGCAGTATCATTTCTATTACTGGTAATATAGCATTTAAAAATTTATTTGACTGCTACAAATCAACAACTGTTTAATAAACGCTGTGCAGAGGAAGAGTTTATTTTCCTCATATTGGAAGCATTCTGAAGGCAGAGTTGATTGTGTTATAATAAAGCTCAAAAGATTAACGCCTATGTCTGAGGTTTCATTAGAATTTCTCACCTTGGGATCTGCTTAGGGTCACTATTGGTCATTGCACCTCCAAATATTGTATCTGGCTTAAAAGAAAAGTGGAAGAATAAGGCCCTAACCAATCACCCTACCCCATCCCAAACCTTCATCATCAGAGACAATGACTTTGTACAGACTCCCACACCATGATTACTTGAAGTTTCGTGTGCAAGTGGGTTTCAGAGGTAACTTCATTTGAAAAGAGAAGACGTTTTAAAAATACAAAATAAGGTTATGAGATTCAGCTGAAAGGAAACATGATTGGTTGCATAATGTTTAGGCCAGAATGTCTACAAATGAACTCAGAGCTCTGTTATAAATTACGGAGTTGGAACTGGATACTGAAAAGGCAAGTCTCCATTGTCAACTTGATGGAGTTCAGAATCACCACAGAAACAAATATCTGGGCGTGAATTTGAGAGATTATCTAGATTTCGGCTAATAAAGTGAGACGCATCCCAGATGTAGTCAAATACCATTCCGTGGACTAGGTCCCACACTGAATAAACAAGGAGGAAGTGGGCTAAGCACAAACATTCACTTCTCCCTGTTCCTTGACTGGACATTCAATGCCACCAGCTGCTCCAAGCTCCTGCCCCTATGAGGTCCTTGCTGCTATGGATTGTACTCTTCCACTGTGATTAAAAAAAAAATTAAAAAAAAAAAAAACCTTCCTCTTTAAATTGCTTTTGTCAGGCACTAATATTTTTTCACAGCAATAAGAGAAGTAGTTAAACCAGCCAACAGGTAAGCTCCAAGTCTTACCTTATCACTTCAGTGATTTGTCTGTGGGTTGCGCCATGAATCAAGGCTCCTCAAAAGGGCCTTTATCAAAAGTTACTTAAATTCTCTAGCTCAAAAGTTCCCACAGTCACAGAATTTTCCTAAAAAAAAAAATAATGCTGCTTTAGAGAAGGAAGTTGGCATAAAGGAATATAGAAACAAGAGAAACAAAGATGGCTCTGTGGGTAAAATGCTTGAGCACTCATGAGGTCACAGGGAACTAAGTTCAGAACCTCAATACACATGTAAAAATCAAGATACAGTAGATCACATCAATGTCACCAATACTCTCAGTTTGGAGACAGATGAATTACAGCAGTGGACGAGCCAGCAAGTATACATGAACTGATGAGTTTCAAGTTAAGTGAGACTTTGTCTCAAAAGAGCCTAGGTGGAGAATGATGGAAGAAGAGACTTAATATCAACCTCTGACATACACACCTTCATATGTATATGTGCCTGAATGTATGCATGAATACAACCACACTAATAAGCATATATACCCATATATAGTGTGCATACACACATACACGTCAAATAAAGAAAAAGGAAATATTGATGGCTCTAATTTCCATAGAATCATTATTGAGGTCTGTTGTAGGAGGCTGCTTGTTTGTTTCCCATCTGCCCAGACTCCCAAAATAATCACATAGAAACTGGATTAATTAAATCACTGCTTAGCCTATTAGCTCTAGCTTCTTATTGGCTAGCTCATACATCTTAATTTAACCTGTTTCTATTAATCTGTGTATCACCACGTGGTTGTGGCTTACTGGGTAAATTTTCATTTTGTGTCTGTCTCTGGTGGGGTTTCGTGGCTTCTCCTGACTCGGCCTTCTTTCTCCCAGCATTCAGTTTAGTTTTCTCTGCCCAGCTCTCCTCTGCTAAGCCACTGACTGAAACAGATTCTTTATTCATTAACCGATAAGAGCAATACATATATAGAAGGGCTTCCCACACCAGAGGTTAGTTTTATTTGAGCCCTTTGTTGTAGGAGCCAGTCAATTCTTCATAAAGGCCAAACTAGACCAATTTATATTTCTTTCTTTGAAAAAAAGATATCTGGTTAACTAATTTATTGATAAGTCTTCCTGCTTCTAATTTTAATAAAGGCAACATGAAACATTCAGCCATATATCTCAGGCAAAAATCCAGTATTCCCACTAACTAAAATTAGTGTTTTTTTTCCATCACCTATAGCATGAAGTTCAAGGAATTTATTGTCTTAAAAACTACCAGTAAATGGGCTTACCCAATTTCTCAATAATCCTAAATGGTACCATACTTGATTGACTCCCTCATTTTGTTCACCTAGGTGATGTCAGTTACTTCCTCAATACCCAACTCATTGTCTATAGTCCATACAGGTGGAGAGGTAGAGTTAAACAAGTCTCTCAGTTCTTGCTTTTCATCAGGAAGAATTTTATAGATAGACACAGTTAAGCAGCAGTTTTTTTTTTCAAGCAAGCGAAATATGTATTTCAAAGGCATACTGGGGTGAACTTCTCCAGATAGGGTTAGTGATGTGGGATGTCCTGTATTCTGTGAATATGCATTCCTTTTATTGGTTGATGAATAAACCCGCGCAAGAAAAATATAGCTAGGCAGGAAATCCAAATAAAAATACAGAGAGAGGCCGGGCGGTGGTGGCTCACGCCTTTAATCCCAGCACTCGGGAGGCAGAGGCAGGTGGATCTCTGTGAGTTCGAGGCCAGCCTGGTCTACAAGAGCTAGTTCCAGGACAGGAACCAAAAAAGCTACAGAGAAACCCTGTCTCGAAAATAAAAAAAGAAAAAGAAAAAGAAAAAAAATACAGAGAGAGAGAGAGAAGGCAGAGTCAGGGAGATGTCATATAGCTGCCAAAGGAGTAACATGCCAGGGCATCACAGGTAAGTCACTGTCTTGTGGTAATGTGCAGATAAATAGATATGGGTTCATTTAATTGTGAGCACTAGTCAGTAATATGTCTAAGCTATTGACCAAACAATTACAATTAATATTAAATCTCTGAATCTTATAAGTAGTTATGGGGACTGGCAAGCAGAAAGAAACTGGTCTAGCAGGACTGGGCAAGATGGAGAAAAGTCTTCATTTACAGATTAGTGGCTCACTGAGTTCAGCATTGTGAATCTCAAAGTTCTTATTAATATTTATGAGGTGAGTGGCATAATCATTGAGCAACGTGACTATTTTCTCTCCCAAATTAGGGTAGACTAGATCTTCCTGATTGTATATTTCTTCCCATGATCCTCTGAAAAGTCTATAACAGGGCTCAAAGTACAATGTAAATAATATTGAAATGAACACAATTTTTGTTACTATAATCATAGACCATTATTTGTGATCAGGCATTGCAAGACTTACAGCAATCTTTTTCCTTTGGATATTTAGGCTCCTTTGTGCTTGAGTGATTTTAATATGGTTTTCTTCTAATTCCACAAAGAATGTATTTAAAATTTTAATGGTAATTGCGTTGATTCTGAAGGTTGTTTTCAATAATTCGGCATTTTACAATATAAATTTTATCGACTCGTGAGTATATGGGATCTTTCGATTTCCTAGTGTCTTCTTCAATTTACTCTTTCAGTGTCTTTAATTATTCATTATAAAGATCTTTCACTTACTTGGTTAGGTTTACCCCTACGTATTTTATTTATTACTTTTTATGTTCTCATACAATACATCCCAACTGTAGTTTCCCCTCCCTCTACTCCTCCCAGTTTTCCCACCATCATCTCCCGTCTCTTGCAGCATCACTTCTCCTCCAGCCCCCTTCAGAAAAGAGCTGGACTCTCAAGGGTATCAAGCAAACATGACATAGCAAGTTACAATAAGACCGGCAGAAAGCCTCATATTAGGGTTGGGCAAGTCAATCCAAGAGGAAAAAGGGGGTTCCAAGAGTATGGAAGAGTCAAAGACACCCCCCAATGCCTCTTTAGAAACCCTATAAAAACACCAAGCTAACAAACATAATGTATTTATCTATTCTTTATTTCATTAGGATAGGTCGTATGTGTCTAGAATTTTATTAATTTCTAAATTTTTAACATAGATTTTCAAAATATTTCCTAATAAACTTCTGGATTTCATAGAAACCTGTTATAAAATATCCTTTCCATCTCTGATTTTATTAATTTGTGCTTTCCCTTTCTTTTAGTTAGTTGTTGAGGTACATTTTCTTTTGTTTCTTTCTTTCTTTTCTTTAAATATAGACAAAGTCTCCCATAGCCAAAACTGGTTTTAAACTCACTATCACTAGGTAACCAAAGCTAGTCTTGACTTTCTTGTCTTCCTGTGTACATTTCCCAAGCACTGAGATTACAGTCATATCCCAATCACAGCCACTCTTTATAAAGTCAGGAAGCAACTTTTTGTTTGATTGATGCAGTGTATTATTCTTGCAGTCTCTGTTAATTTATGCCCTGGTTTTTATTTCTTACCACCTACCAGTTTGGAATCTGGCATCTTTATTTTTCTAAGACTTTGAAGTGTATCATTGGGCTATTTGAGATCTCTGACATTTTAGTTAAGTACTTACATCTATAAACTTTCCTCTTAGAACTGTTTTAACTGTGTCCCATGAAAACTGGCAAGTTATTCTTTCATTTTCATTTAATTATAGGAAATTAAATTTTTCTCCATGAAATCTTCAGTGACTCACTGATTATCTGAAAGTATGTTTTTCATTCTACAAGCATTTATGTAGTTTTGGTGTTTTATCTCAACTGTGATCTGATATTATTAATAGAAGAAAATAATTAAATTATTTTGTATTATTCTGTATTCATTCAGACCTGCTTTGTAAAAAAAGATGTGACCCCTAAAATAAGCCACAGAATCATCTCTAAGATAGAAGTCCCATGATCTTCCTAAAATATGTAGTATATTTTAGAAAGACCATTATGAAGTATCTATTAATTCCATTTGGACTACGGAATAGTTTAATTATGAAGTCTATTGACTTTTAGTGTGGGTGGCTTATCTAAAAATAAAGATGGAATACTGAAATCACACATTATTATTAATAAGGCCTTATGTTATCTTTCATGCCATTAGTGTTTGATCTGTGAAATTAGGAGTTACAACATTTAACCTTCATGATTAAATGTTCCCTTTATTAATATGGAGTTAAAATTTGGTCTATTTTGATTAATTTTAAAGTCAATTTTATCAGCCATTAGATAGCTATATTATCTCGTTTTCAGCTTCTAGTTACTTGATAGCATTCTATGCCATAACTCTCAGTATGTAAGTGTCTTTTTCAGCAAAAGATAATTTTTTGAGAAAGCAGGTGGTTGGATCTTGTCTTTTCAATTCAGTTAGCTATCTATATAACCTTATTAGTGAGTAAAACCATTTATAGTAGAGAATATTATTGGGAGATACTAATTGTTGGATGTTTTTCTGAGGGATTGGATTATTTTTCTTTATTTCCTCTTTTATAGTTATTAGGTGTTTGCTGCATAACTTTATTAGATGTGATTGATTTTTTTCATAGCTTGGTTCATTTAGTCCAATGCACTATGTCCTTTCCCGTACTCTTTTTCCTCAGACTTGGCTGGACATATGAGTCTTGGTTGTCAATTATTTACTTTCTGGGTTTGAAATATATCATTCCAAATTCTCCTGATTTTTAGGGATGCTAATAAAAGATTTAATGTTTCTCTTCTTATAGCCAACTTCACATTTTTTTCCTTTTAATACTATTTCTTTGCTTTATGATTTTACATGTTGAGCATTATGCTTTGGAGGCGTTCTCTATTTGAGGTCCTGTCTATTTGAAGTTCTGAGTGCTTAGCTATTTTTTTTTTCTACCTGTGAGAAATTTTCTGCTGCTCTTTCATTTAATAGATTCTCCTTGCTTCTTACTTGCATTTTAGCACCTCTGTGTCAATTTTTAGGCTTGTTTTCTTGACCACATCCTAGAGTTCTTGGACACAAATGTCATTCATTTTTTACTTTTTCTTTATAAAAATTTGCATGTCATGTTTCCTTAGTTATGTTCTTCATCCTGATTTTCTTTATGCTGCTTGATCAAATCTATTAGTAATATAATGTAGGGTTTTTTGTGATTCATTGGGTTTTCTATTTGCAATGTTTGTTTCTTTCTTTCCCTTTTCCTTTCTTTCTTACATTTTTGCAACAGTTTTTTCTTAATTGATTCTTTGGGAATTTCACATCATGAACCCCAGTCCCACTCACTTGCCAGTGCTTCCATGTCTTCTGTCCACCTTTGTAAGGGCCCCCCAAGAAAACAATAAAATAAAACGTATCGATGCTGACCCTTCTAGTCAATATCCTGGTCTGAACACCCATTACAACTGTTGTGTCTCCAGTTCTTCCATGAATGTACCACTCTGGTTCTCCCTCTTTCATGCCTCTTGACCACATACTTGTTCATCATTTTTGCATTTAAAGCTTTGGTGCACATGATGTGTTATTACGGTGTGTCACACCATCTACCCTTTTGTCCAAACAGCTTTACTTGCAAATATTCATTGCAAATGAGTTATTAGTATGGGGTCTCTAGCTTCTTCTACATCATCTGTACTAGTACTGGACCTCACCAAGACTCCTCCCATATATCTCCGTGTTCCCCAGAGTCAGAGAGACCCTGTGGCTATGATTCAGCATGACCTCCCCTTTCCTGCACTCCACAGCTCATAGATGGGATAGATGGCAGGGAGTGCCATCTCAAAGAACTGGATGTGGGCTTCTGTGGTAGCTGAGCTGGTCAATCCAGCCCTCCTCCACTCCCACCCCCAGTGAGGGGCAGCACTGTCTCTCCCATGCCTGTGCCACTGGGGCCAGGCCTCCTGCGGCTCAGCACGGTTCTCAGAAGTCAGCATGGCTTTAGATGGATCACAGACTACAGATATTTGAATGGCCTTCAGTGGTAAGATGTGCCACGGACATCTACACAGACCTTGACTGCAACAGAACCGCGGACCCATACATGGGGTGCACAAAACACCATGGCCTTGGGTGACAGGGCAGGCCAGTCACATTAGCTTGTTCCTCACCACCAACGCACCTCTAATTCAGCCTCTCTACACAGCACCTGAACAGCTCACTCTGCTCCCTTGGTCTCCCATCTCTCCACAGCATGCTCTCCCATCTTAGCGGTACAGACAGCTTTAGTGGCAGACCTGGCTGTCCTCCAAACATCCACGCCACAAGGCGAAGGGACAGGGGCATCTCCTTCCTTACTTTTCTCAATTTTCAACTTCTTGAATTTTATCCCATGAGCCAATTCTTTACATTGAGACCATTCTGGGGTTTCTTCAAGGCTACTCTTTCTAACATTGGTAGCAAAAATGCTCGATAATTCTGGAATGAGTTAAAAACATATAACTAAGCCGGGCGATGGTGGCGCACGCCTTTAATCCCAGCACTCGGGAGGCAGAGGCAGGCGGATCTCTGTGAGTTCGAGACCAGCCTGGTTTACAGAGCTAGTTGCAGGACAGGCTCCAAAGCCACAGAGAAACCCTGTCTCGAAAAACAAAAACAAAAACAAACAAACAAACATATAACTAAGCATGCCTTGTTTGGTAGAAAAGAATTTATTTGAAGAGATCTATATGACTTTCTAAAGCTTATAGGACTATTTTCGTAGTCAAAACCGTTTATCTGACTGCCTCACTCTATGACAACCCACTTAACTGCAGCCATCAAAGTCACACTAATCTGAAACGCTGTAACTGCAGCATCTCAGCTACCACTTCATAGACTTCATTTAAATGGGAAATTGAATTTATTCATATGATTTTTGCTTTGGTGAATCAGTGAAGTTTCTGAAAAATCACTGCTTTTTTTCCTCTGTGCTTGCCAGTCTTGGTAATCTACTATGATCCTCTTCTGTTTATCCAAAAATGCCTCTAGCCCCGTTCTGCTCAGATTCTTATAATCAAAATAATAGGAGGCCTCTGCAAGTTTTTGTGCATTCGTAAAGGTTTTGTTGAGAAGCTCTGCAATTAAAAGAGGGTCAGTGTACCCTCCATTCCATTATTTTGCTAATATACTAGTAATATTGATGTGCACATTTAGTATATCAATCGTGACTCATGTCTTGTTACCATGCTTTTCTTTTTTTTTT
>NC_022034.1:23701496-23727211 GCF_000317375.1 Microtus ochrogaster | reverse complement strand
TATACTTAGCTCCTAGAAGTCTTCTTGCTCTACTGCCCTCCCGCATCCCCCACAATTCAGGTTTGTAAGTCATGAGTGTTTTCCTATAAACCACCGACAGTCACAGCTTTAGGATTTATGTATAGGAAGGACTCACGGCATTACATTTGAAAGAAAGTTCCGTATTTGTCAGAAATGTGCAAGCGTAGCAAGTTTAGTGCTCGGCTTAGATTACAGGACTATTTAGTATACTGAAGACTATAGAGAGACTGGTACAGAGAACTGAAGCACTGCCCTGCCACCCTTGATGCTTCCCCTGAGAATTGCACAGTTAATTTCAATGCCTGAGTTCCCATCTCATCCAGGTAGGATTTTTTTTTCTACAATTAAAGTAGTCAATGAAGAGCAAGAACTGAACAGAAGCTTGCTAATTGACCAGGCCATTCATGCCTGCCTGCCAAGTGGCAGTTTTAATTAAACAGTAACACACTGATCATGAGAGAAGTCCTTCCATCCCCCAAGGAAAGCACAGCAGAGGATTCCAAGATGTAGTCAGAGTAGAAGACTTAACTTTTCCAGGTAGTAGAATCGCTATAAGCCAATAAATGTGAAAACTAAGAAATCCAGACTACAACATATCTCTTGGCAAAATTCACATTGTGACTGAGGTAAAAGGATTGCATCTGTGTGCAAATCATATAATTTTATTAAAAAAAAAAAACCTTAACAATTAGTTTTCAGTTGAAACATTCTTAGGTAACAGAGAAATGATAAGTACAAATTACATCACTTGTCTGACTTCATATAAATGACTATACATTTATAGTAGTTGAGCATTATTATGTAGATACTTACACATTGTATAATTGGTTATACATTTATAGGTATATTGACTTTGTTTTAGTTGGGAAAATACCATAAATGTAAAAACCCTGCTTCTTAGTCGTTAGGGTCCTGAGGCCAAAATTAAAACAATCTCCTTTCAAACTTAAAACCTTAAAGGGATTTCCTTCGCTTAATGTTAATGGATATTGTTACTAGGGGTGCACCGAGCACTAGCAATGAGGTTGAGAAAGACTCTGGCCCTTATTTTCCTGGTTTTTTAAAGGTGCGGTAAAGTACACAGATGTGTATTTACCTCCTCCACATGTGTCTTAATATTGTTAATACCTACTGGAAAACCAAGTTCCTCCTATTTTGTATGCATCATTCTATAACTTCAGGATGACTCTAGGAGTAATATAAGAACTTAACAAAATTATCAGATCACTTCATGCTTTCTAGAATGTAGAACTAATGGTGTTATTTGGTTAAATTAATTGGTCACCAAAGACACAGGATACCAATTAAAGTTTGCTGCCAATAAAATAAGTTAATTATCTCTTCCATTATTTTCTCTTTGGCATATGATATGGTGAATATAATGAATCACTGATGAAATCAAGTGTTGACAGAAGTAAGTTTGGCTATCAACTTAGAATAAGAATAGCATTTGACTGTATTGGGTGGAACTGCATCCCTGTGTTTGACCATGGTTATTCTTAGAGGGAGGTGGCCTTCCTCATTATTGGGTGGAACAGTATCCCTGTGTTAGATCGTGAGTATGTTTAGAGTGAGGGGTTTCCTTCGTGTGGAAGTTAAAGAATTAGACTTCAGTTTTTTGCCAGGTGGCAGTGGCGCACGCCTTTAATCCCAGCACTCCAGAAGCAGAGGCAGGTGGATCTCTGTGAGTTCAAGGCCAGCCTGGTCTATAAGAGCTAGTTCCAGGACAGGCTCCAAAGATACAGAGAAACCTGTCTCAACCCCGCCCCCCCCGAAAAAAGAAAAAAAGAAATAGACTTCAGCTTTTTAAGATTTTCTTTTTGTCTTTCCTGTAGGTTTATCCACAAATTTAAAATCTTGGGAAAACAATTTGCAAAGAAAGATGTGGAATTCTTGCTGATGAGAAATCTTTACCCCACCCAAGGAAAGAGAAATGGTACTGAAGAGCTGTTCTTTGGGAGTGAGCTGTTTATTGTCACAGGGGAGGCTAACTGTCAGAAATGATGAGAAACAAATGTGAGAAGCTCTCTGCTTGGAGCTCTGGCCACGTGGAACATTTAAAGAAGCATATGCTGTGTTTAAAAGCAGAGGAAGCTGCCATTAAAAAAATAGTGTAAGAGAAAAAAAGAGAACATGTTTGCTTACAGACAGCAATTCAAGAACCCAGGAAAAGAGACGAGAGCGTGGCTAAGGCTAGTGTGTCACTTGGGCATCACCTCAGCTTCCCTCCTTTTAAAACTAATGTTCACGAATATCACAAACCAGTTTTGCTGGAGACATACACTAAAAGTCTAATAACAGGAAATCCTCTAGAAATGGGATGGAATGTTCTGTTGATTTGAGATGCTTAGCTCAGCTTGACACGTTCTCAGTATTTCAATTGTTTTTCTTTAATTCCCATAATACTTTATGAAACTTTCTGAAACTTTTGCCATTTTGAGAAAGTAACTCTCTGTTGAGAGAGGGTTATTCCATATGTCATAGGTGGCTTAGCACCTCCGTGATCTCTACACATGAGTTTCTACTGACAGTTTCCTTCAAGTTGTGAATAACACAAAAGGTCTCTAGATGTGACCAAATGTTCCCAAGGGGTTCAGAGTGAGAAAGTGTCGTGGGGGGGATTCCTTCTGATATATCTATGTATCTTAGAGGATAAACCATTAGTTGAGGATGCTCAAATACGCTATATTTTATGTTTACAACCATATTTATCAAAGGTACAAGCTCACATGGAGCTCATCAAAAGGGCAGAAAAAATAGTTCTTCCTTTTCCCTCGATAACTGTGGTTTCCAGTAGCTCTGTAGAACAACCAGTCTAGAGAGCTGGAAAAATGATCCTAAATGGTCTTGGGTCTGAGTTCTACCACTTACCACTAGGGCCATCATAGGCTGGTGATGTCGGCTCTCTGAATGTCTGCTTTTATTATTCTTGTTCTTGTTGTTGACACAAAATGGAGTCAGAGCTAAATTCAAAGGATGTGGTAAAGATTAATTAAAATAATTTGTCTTAATCCTCCTACTTGCTAATCCCTAATAAATCCTAAATTGTCATTACGTGGTACAATAATATCCAGGTTCATTGAAGTAGATGTGTCTTCCCTTCTGTTTAACCACTAAAGCGGTCATGAGTGACAGATCTTGTTAACTGGAACACTTTGTAACTGCCATACAGTATGTGCTACAGATAGTTAGAGCTCTCTGCAGAATTTACTTTTGCTTGCCTCTTTGGACACCCTCAGGTTGTCACTTCCATCAGCCTATGGTTTTGGTTTCCATGGCGATGTCTGAAGAAATAGTCTGTATCTACTTTTGGTTACACTTTGACAAACCACAGATCTTTTTTGGTGAATACGCAACATGCTGAGCTGGGAACACCAAGGAAGGGGCAAATACTGACAGAGAATGTCCCATATGGGGCCTACCCAGTATCCTTGACCTACTCAAATCACTGGGGAGATTCATCTTACTCCAAGCATTTCATTAAATAGAAATCCACCAGCCACAGGAGATGTCGTTGGGGTTCTTATCATAGGCAATAACTTATGTGATATAAAGATCAGGCCTGTTTGGGATATCTCCTGCTCAACTCTGCTGAATTTTGTCCAGAAACTATGCTGCTTAGAATTGTAAAAGGGAATCAATGTCTACCTTGAAAAATAAAATATTTTTTTTTATAAAAGTCTCCTAGGGACTAACAATGCTTATAGCATGTAGAGGAAAGTCATTCTGTGTGTCTTCCAGCCAAACCTGAAAGGGTAAGTGAACAAGTTAACAATTTATGCTTTCTCTATGGGATGTGGGCTAGCTATCTCCCCAAGAGTTGAGTTACCTGAAGAGGTGTTTGAAGGTTCTACAAGAGGAAGATGATTGTTCATCTACAGCCATCATGTCCACTTGGATTCAACATCTTCAGCAAGGCCTTATCTGGGAGCCAAAGGGAAACATCTAGTGTCTGCAGCTCCACCTTATCGTGGACGACAAAGAAATAATCACTGGTCACCCTCCCTTCCACTTTAATCTGCAACTCTGTCATACCTATTCATCTGTATTTATGGATACCAACCATGAAGGAACAGGAAATAGACATATAACTCACACCAGGCCAGGCCACAAATATTCACCCAGCCAAGGAAGGAAAGCATCTACCCAGTAATGAAAAACCACAAAGCTTAGGAAAGAGAAATTTGAACTCCAGCTTGACCATGTAAATATGGAGTGGCCATTTCTCAGAAGGGATCTCTGTTCTGGGTACATGCAGCACAGACGCACCCCTCCTTTTTGTCATTCCCAACAAGTAATCTCGATACATAGGGTATCAGAATTTTCAGTCAGTTCACAAGCTGCTATAATCAGGTCTTGCTCATTAATCTAAATCCTAGAGCTGGTTCTGGGCTACATGCCTTGGCAAAATAGCTACTTGTGTGGCTAGTTTTGGGTCAACTTGACATAAACTAGAGTCATTTGAAAGAAAATATTTCAATTGAGAAAATGCACCCATTAGATTGGCCTGTGGGGGAAGCCTCTGTTGCATTTTCTTGATTGAAGTTTGATACGAGCAGTTCCAGCTCACCTATTGGACAGTATCAACCCTGGGCTTGTGGTCTTGAGTATTATAAACATGTAGGCTTAACAAACCAAGAGGGAGTCTTCCTCCATAGCCTCTGCATCAGTTTCTGCTTCCAGGTTCCTGACCTACTTGAATTCCACTCTGACTTCCCTCAGTGATGGACCGTTACCAGGAAGTGTAAGTAAAATGCATCCTTTTCCTCTCCAAGTGGCTTTGGCCATGGTGTTCTGCCACAGCAATAGAAGCCGTAACTGGTACATTACTATAGCATCTCTGCAGCCTCCGAAGTCTCTCTCTACTATCCAGTTCTTCACAAAAAAAAAAAATGAAAAAAATCAAGTGGTATTAGTCTCTGTTTTGAATTATTCCCTTAGGAAATATCTAGATCTCAAATCTTGCTGAAGCAAGACTAAAGTAGTTGCAGAGTATTTGAACCTTTCTAAATGCTTTCTTAAAAGGAAAATTGCTTATGTATTTATTACTGTACTCATGCAGAGACATTGTGTTTATATTCCCACTTTCCCAAGCAAAAACAGATGAGGCAATCTGTTGATATAACCGGCAACTTGCCTTGCACCAAATAGACGTGGGAATTTATGAATGAACACCTAAGCTTTGTGCTCATTTTAAATGTTCAAGAGCCATGTGTATTTGTGGTTGTGTTTCTCTACTTTGGCTGCTTATTTTTATTATTAAGTAATTAATTTCAAGCAATAAATCTTTTATATATCTAAGCATCTTACGAAGTCTGGACAAAGTCAGACAGGAGAAAATGACTGGACTCTGTTTGACTTAGTCATACTAATTAATCATGTTTAATTAATCATGTTTGACTTAGTCATACTAACTAATCATGTTTTCTCGAGTTTCATCTAAAGACGCTGAGATTTAGTGTGGCTCTCATGTCCTCTTTTTACTTGTATTAAGCAGCTGAAGGGTTTCTGAGGGTTTCTAAAATCCAGATAGTCCATGTCCTATTTCCTCTAATTTTTTCTAATATTCTTTGACTTAATGAGAACACAAAGGGGGTTAAAAATATAAAGGAAAGCTAACATTAAAAGTCTTGAAGTTACATTCTATCCCTTTTATCCTTAAGGATTTTCTTGGTGTTAAAGTTATTAATGGTTTTAAGTTAAATTTAAAAATTAAAACTTCATTTTATTGTAAAAACAAACAAGGCATCAACCAAACACAAAAGGTGTCGAGGGCTTGCTGTGTTCCTACAGAACATAGAATTGTTCTGTTCAGTAGTGGAAATACAATCAGACAAAGTTATCACTTAGGAAACTCAGCTCTGAAGAGAAAACAAAGTGCCAATCCTAAAGGAAGTTGAGCTGAAAATAAAAGCATCCATGGAAGAAAGGCTAATGCTGTGGCCACGTAGTGTAGAGAACAATTCGTTTCAAATAAAGAAGGGTGGGTCTCAGAAAATGTTCTACAGGAAATACACATAGGCCTTCAGTGTTGAAGCTTCTGGTCGATGAGATGGATACAGAGTGAAGGCTCCAATTCATGGCCCTTTAAGGAAAAAGAATATCATAAATGGAAGCAAAGATGTGTGTCTCACAGTCCCTTCCCATGCCGCATGGAAGTGATGTGTACCCGCAAAGATGTGTGTCTCACAGTCCCTTCCCATGCCGCATGGAAGTGATGTGTACCCGCAAAGATGTGTGTCTCACAGTCCCTTCCCATGCCGCATGGAAGTGATGTGTACCCGCAAAGATGTGTGTCTCACAGTCCCTTCCCATGCCGCATGGAAGTGATGTGTACCCGCAAAGATGTGTGTCTCACAGTCCCTTCCCATGCCGCATGGAAGTGATGTGTACCCGCAAAGATGTGTGTCTCACAGTCCCTTCCCATGCCGCATGGAAGTGATGTGTACCCGCATCTGCTTTCTCCCCAGAGTTAAAATTCTAAGACAACATCATATCTTCATCATACTGCTCAAATTTCCACTCAGATGTCCCTTAATTAATTAATGGTGCTTCTAGCATTTAATAAAATCTAATCATATTTGTATGTTTTGGACTACTAGTCACGGTAATAATACCAATGCTGCCTGAGTTGGCTTTGTTTTTATTCACTCAGCGTGAAGTGATGTAAATATGTGTACCACAAAGTTGACTCCCTCATGCGCTATCCCCAAAGTGTCTCATTCATGAAACTGCTCAGGACACTTTTACATTAAAGCCTTGAGAAATTAACGTAGTGGATAGGGGACAAGTTGTTTTCACTTTCCTGGACCCGAGCTTTTTCCAACTTATGTCATTACATTTTCTTCTCATGGCATTGATACACATTGCAGACTCAGCTCTATAAAGGAGACTGTGAGCTCCTCACTTTTCATTTTTTCATTTTCCCCCTGGCCTCACCAACATTCTCACCCATACTCACTCCATATTGCCAAAGTAAAAAATGTAGCAACAAGGCTCTTAGTTCTGCCTCGTTTTTCTGCCTCTGAAATGACGATTTCATCATGTGATCAGGTGTCCACATTCCTTGAAACGAACATTGAATAACCCCCTGTCCACAACATCGGGCATCTTTTCTTAATTAAAGCAAAATAATGTAGCCTATATTATTTTAAGATTTAGTTTAGACTTTTGTCCTTTGAAAAATAAACCTGTGTCATTTGGGTTCGTACGTTTATTTTTGATGGGGAGTTAAAAGAGGATTCAGGAAAGTCTCCCTCAATGTCACCACCCACAGCTGTCTGGTCTGTTAATACCTTTCCCACGGAAATGGCACAGTCCTGTTATTTTCTTTCCATCACACTGGATCCCATGTCTGTGCTGGTCTCAGTCCTCTGTACTGTCGGTTCCCTTTGTACTTATTTTCTGTTCACTGCTAGGGACTGATCCCAGACTGGGGATTTTTTTGTTTTGCAAAAATATCATATGTAGTAATGATGCCATATCAGAAGCTCAGAAATTCACCAAATTAAAAAATTAATAAACGCCAGGAAAGTTTTGTACAAAAATAATACTATAAAACACTGTGGAATAACATAAAAATAGAAATACATTAAAAATCTGTAATATAAAACATTTTACCTTGTGCTTGTTCTAGGTCAAATTCTAAGATCAGTAACTGAAATTATCTAATTTATTTGCTTTGACTCTAGGGTTACAGTACAATGTCTTGTACACAGTGTACTCTGAAATACTTTTATTGAACTGAATTTGGCTTTTCAAAGTACAGGATTTTACACTGGGAATTGCTTCCAAGAACACCTGGATCTCTGAAGAGCAATGAACTCTCACATCATGTAAACTTGCTGGGTCTTCACATCAGAGGGATCTGCTTGAGCCACTGGGTAGGCGTGGGTGGGATAAATGTCCTGAACCTGAAAGGGTCCCCTATGCTTTCCACTAGAATGTCCAAAGATGGGGGAAATATTTCACATTTGCTTAGCTTGTGGGGGCCTCTGAGTTAACAGATGATTATATCGTGTTCTTAAATCTCAACAGAAAGGGATGGGGCAAAACAAAAAGAAAAAGAAATGAGGATGGAGAGAAAAAAGATAAGGAAGCAGAATAAAGGAGAGGAAGGGGAAGGAGCAGCAAGAGAAATGAAGCTTGTTATTTCCAAACTTTCATGTTTCATCCAAGAATGGTCTAAATTCAACTGAACGCCTCTAGGTCAGTTTTCCTGGAAGTTTGGCAATCTGCAATTCCTTTCAAAAGAGAAAAGTTTGATTATGCGGTCCAGTTTTTAATGAAATTCAATAGATGGCATACTAGTGTAAAGATAAACTATAATTGCATTGAAACAAAGTGTTTTCTCAGGCTTGGAATGCACCCGCTTTTATTGTGTTGCCTCCTCATGCAGAGGCAGGGTCCACACCTGCCGTTGGATCAGAGCTACCATACAGATCGCATTGTGCCAACTGCTTCAGCTAAGGCTTCATTCAACTCAGCGTTTCTCTTTCATGTGCCGGAACTTCATTGTTAGTAAATAGGGTAAAACTATATTCAGGGTACAATTGATTTGACCCTCACAGAGCAAAGCCTTACCAATCATTCATGTGGTATGTCTGCTTTTGTAATTTCTTTTGTCGTTCCTTTCATTTTCTCATTACAAATCCAGCTCCCAGCTTTTTAACCACACAAGATCCCAGAGCTAGGTGTGGGAGACTTTTTTTCTTCTAGCTGCTGGTCAGGCTGGGGTCTAAGAAACCCCCAAACAATCTAGGATATTGCTGTTACTCTTGGTTGCCTAGCATAGCTTTCTGCTAAAGGCCTATTGTTGAAAACACCACACAGTTTGGCATCCGACATTAAAAAAAAAAAATCAACTTTCTGCTGAGCAGGAACATCCTAGCCTATTTGCTAGCTTTTACAGTGATACAAAGTTCTATGCAGCTTTTGGGGTGGGAGTTCGAGAAGATTGTTATCAGTATTTCTATCCAGCTAGAAACCCTGTAAGCTATAATGATGAACACCCCAGCAAGATGCTCCCATTGATGCAGTCGTGACAAGGATGCTATAGGGTAACAGCACACTTCCTAATTGGATTTAAGGCACACTCACAGGAGGAAACTCAACTCTGTAATAAAGTTACCTAAGAACCTATGACTGGAGAGGTCATAGAATTACAGAAGAACCAACTGGTGTTGTTTTGCTAAAGTGGAATAGCTTCAAGTTGACTTATAAATATCCATTTTCTAGAATCTCACATATTAATGACAAGGGATACAGCTAGTATCCAACTATTAATTGCTTAAGCCATAGATAAATATGAAGAAACAGGGCTCCTTGTTGTGGGAGCCACTGATTGTGTGGCTGGATTTAGAATTTTCTAATAATACTGGGTTATCTCATAATATTTACAATTAAGGATGGGAAAAGGAAGAGGATGAGGATGAAGAAAAGGATAAGGAACAAGAAAAAGCAAACATATTAAAAGAAAAATCTCGTTTTGTCAATTATAGTAACAATGAGTTACTTAATCAATAAAATATTAATAACTTTGAGATACACTCAACTAATCCCTGAGCAAATGTTGATATAGATTTCCTTAAGAGTGGTCATTCTCAGTCCTTAAGCTCTGTGGAGAGGCCTGTTTGAAAATGTTATTTGCCATGCCTGTGCCATGGACCATGTATGCAGTAAGGAAGGTTTCGGTGCTATTTGAAAGGGTGTCATTTATCTTACCCTAGATTAAAAATGTTGTAAAATTAATCATAAGATCAATATTCAACCATTGTAATAGAAAAGAGTATCTTTATAGTTTTTATTGCTCATATGAGTATGATGCTTAAGTTATATGTTCTGGACATTTGCAAATAGACTAAAAAGTAAGGCTTTATGAAAATAATAAATGTTTATCAACCTGACCATAGATGAGTCCAACTTTCAGCCCTCAGTAGAGAGGCTTTGCTTTTGCAGTGGACAGTGGTTAATACAGAGGTTCACAACTGGGTCAAGGTGCAAAGAAAAATGGACTGTGGAGCAGTTTTACAAAGGACATCTATATAATGCCCCACTGTCCTAAGGCTAGGGGGATCTCAAGGAAGAGGAAATTATAAGAGCCACAGATCAGAGAGAACTGTGCCAAAACAGTGTCTTTTGAATACATTGTACTCATGAATTCACAGAAATCCTGTACAAGATCAAATCAGAAAACATTCCAATGTGGAGGGGGAAAGGGCTCTCCAGGCCCCACTCCTCGCTGAGGATCTAGGGCAGTTCATTTCTCTGAAGGGATGGAGCTCTGTCAGCTGCCAACACTACAGTGGATGGCTCTATACCCAGAAGTGTGTGGGCAACACTAGCTGGACTCAGAGAGTGCAGCGTTGGGAGGAGGACGTGATGGGAGAGGAAAGAAAAGTGTTAGAGAGAGTGTGGAGGTGTGAATATCATCAAAATACAATGTTTGCGTGCACAGAATTCTCAAATAAATTTTGTTTGTTTGTTTGGTTGGCTTTTGTTGTGACAGGGTTTCTTTGGGTAATAGTCCTCATTGTTCTAGAACTCACTCTGAGACCAGGCTGACTTCAAACTTACAGAGATTTGCCTGCCTCTGTCTCCCAAGTGCTATGCCATCATTGCCCTGCATTTCTTTTTATTTTTAAGAAATAAATCAAAACTTTGGCATATAAAAAGGGTTTTCTATTGAAAATCACCATTGCAAAAGAAAAGTTCTGTCAGTCTAAGTGGCAAAGAGGTTCATTTCAATAGCTAACTGTTGTTTGGTATTAGATTGAGCCAAGGACCTGGAGAGCTCAATGCTAATTTTCTAGGTGATCCTAGGAAAATACAACACAAACAGAATCTCTACACAATCTTCAAGTGACTTGGCATATGGAATATGTAGACTTTTTAATTCCAGAAAACACAGAGATGAAGTGACTTGTCAGCCTTGAAACACAGCCCAAAGTCTTCCACAGTTTGCAAACCCTGCTGTTACAGATCTAGCATCCTAAGCAATCAATTTTTGATTTACATACTCCCTAGATACATTGGACTCTTCAAGAAAACACCTAACTGGGTAGAATTTAAGATCTGTGTAGAAATATTTGTAATTTATTTAAAAAGACAATTTCTTAAGTGCATGTTTATTTCTTTAAAATGTTGTATAATCAGTAATTGTAATTTATCAATATACTCTACTCTCCAAAATTTTCTTCACTACTGGGGTCCATTTGCTAAGGTTTGTAATTCAAGGACAAACTGGTGAAATCATCTACCTGGAAAAAACTGGCTTATCATGCCTTCTAAAATAACATAGAAAGACTTCTCCTAGCCTAATCTTTAAAATCACTTTGTAACTAAAATTCCATAGAATGACTTGTCCTAGCCAAATCTTTAAAAATCACCTTGTAGGGCGGTGGTGGCACACGCCTTTAATCCCAGCACTCGGGAGGCAGAGGCAGGCAGATCTCTGTGAGTTCGAGACCAGCCTGGTCTACAGAGCTAGTTCCAGGACAGGCTCCAAAGCCACAGAGAAACCCTATCTCGAAAGACCAATAATAATAATAATAATAATAATAATAATAATAATAATAATAATATAAAAATAAAAATCACCTTGTAACTAAAATAACATTGAATGACTTTTCCTAACCGAATCATTAAAAATCACCTTGTAACTTAAAACATTTCTTTTCCTGTTTTCCCTGAGAAGATACGTCAGTGGGTTCGGAACAGGTAGCTGAGCAGACTCAATGATCAGGACCAGCGTTCAGTTCCTACAACTGCCTGAGAACCCAGCTTAAGGAGATCCAACACCTCTTCTGGTCCCCCTAACATATACCATTTACAGAGAGGGGGGATATTAAAGACAATTATTTAGTAAAAGACCTGTCTTTTCACTTTATATTGTTGAGCAATTCATCTTTTTAAAGATATTTTTCCCACCAGGAGCTACAGTCAATTTTCTGAAAAGAATACTGCATTATCTGACCATGTCATTGTTCAAACTATTCATGAGAAATGTCCCTGTACAGTTTAAATATCCTATGTGGTTATTTGGATTCTGTTCTTTCTTTGTTTGTTTGTTTTACTTTCCCTTTTCTTTATAGAAAAACAAATTTTGCAGCCAGATAAACATCAGATCACATGAACTAAGCAAAGAAACCTGTTCCAAAGGGCCAGTTTCCAAGTCACTGGATTTCATGACATAGGACAAGTTAATGACATTTCTTTTGACAAATTTATACTAAATGCAGTTAGCATCCATTGCGATATCCATCAAGATTTCTGTTTCACCTGTAAAGCCACACTTCCCTTCTGGGATGTTAGTTTATGTGAAAGTACGTTTAGAAATATATAAGAAGCTATTTTTGAGAATGGAAAAATTATTTCTCTTAAAATCATTTCTGTTGGCTAATTCTTGCATTTCGGTTTCGTTCCTAGAATTAACACAAGTAAACGAGTTTATAATGCCTCTAATTGTAGTCAAGATCAAAGGATAAATATCAATAGAGCAACTTGAAGAAACTTTGAGAATAGCAGACAAAGCTAGATTAATAGCTGTAATGGTGAAGAAGGCGATACTTTATGTGCCTGTGATGATTATCATTTAGTGTCTCAGAGACTGATTTTACTAAGCATTTTTATTTTACTCAAATAAACCTGATTTTGGATTCGTATGCACGTTTATAATTTACTTCAGATATCAGCGTTGGTTATATATACCCAACCCCTAAATTTCAGCCTTTCAGTCATATTTGCATTTGGTTAATTTGAAGAATTTTGATACATTCTTTGATTTTCTAAAGTGGTTTTTGAGAAATAATTACAGGTGTTATCAAAGTTAAACATTTGCTATAAGCAATATCAAACTAGGTATAGTTATAGACATTTTCTCTAAGTGAAGAATATGAATTTTAGCTATCAAGAGAAACAACTTTTGGGGAATCTGTCTCATATCATAAAATTTATTCATCTTGATGTTGTACTTTCAATTTGAATATTTGAATAGAAAAAAATCCTATTTTCAAGAATTCTTTACATCGCTGGGCTCAGTGGTGATGTGACATTTTGTAAGGTGTCTAGGATGTGTATTTATCCTACTGTGTCCTTCTCTGCTGTGAAAACTCCTCAAAGGTGTGGTGAGCAGTGCATGTGCTATTAAAGGTCCGGCATCTCTAGGGGATACCAGAGTTTATGCTGGGGTGAAAGGCCTCGTGAAGTCAAGGATCACTTCTGGCAATCTACTCTCAAACTCCAAGATCCAGACACGAGTAACCCCAGACCTCTGCCATGGTCACTGAGTCACAGTTACAGATATGAGCAGTGTACCCAATCGAATTGATAAGAGGGCCTGAAAGGCTAAAACTAACACTGTTCTTAGAACCATGTAGACTCCCTGTGACTGTTTACAGCACAAGAACAATCTTGCTGATAATAAATTAAACAAAGCAAACAAAACAGAAAGCACAAAGTTCAGTTGTTGACTCTTACTGGGGTCCATGGATTGCTCTCTCTGGAGAGATTTCAGGGGACCTATGAGTCCTCTGATTGCAATCAAAATTCATGATTAATTTGTGCATGGGAACTTCTTTGGAATTCGTTTATCCCATTCAAGACTCTAAAGAGTCCTTCACCCAGACACTGTAGGGATCTTTTTACTGCCTAATAGTTATCAGTTTGTTAACAATAACAATGATGACATAACAGGAAGGTCCCCTCCTTTCCAACTGTGCCTCCACAGACACACCCCAAGGAAGCCCAGATGACAGCATTTCTGTCTTATGCTGACCATTTCCTAATGATTTTGAATGTAATAGACTGTGAAGCCCACATGCTCCACTGTTCCTGGGACTGTGCTTCCTGACGAGTCCTAGTCTTTTAGTTTCATTCTTGTTCAATCATCATATCAGCTACTCCCCTTCCACTGACAGCAGATAAAATGAAAGCTGAAATACAGTAGATGGTTTGCAAGATGAAGGTGCAGAATACCTGTGCCTCTCACACTACAAAGTTTATAAATCAGCTCTTAGTTTGGAAGTCCTTGTTATGAGTTAGGATAAAAGTCCCTTTTACTTTCAGGATCAGGATATACTGGTTAAATAGTGGGTGGGATCTTACACAGCCTGTGTAGGACAGAAGCAGAACTCAAGCCCAGTAGTCATGGATCAAAATCCCATGTTCTAGTAAAGGAGATGGTTTCTCTGAAAGATATGAGACTGAGCCCTTTACGTCTACCACTGGTCAGGACTTGCTATGGAATACCATTAGTTTGAATTCTGACCATCTAAAAGTTTTGTATTTTTTTCTATCTCCCTGAATCAGAAATGATACCTTGCTGGCACAATTATCATACCAGTGTAGGTACAACCTGAGCAAAATAACCAGAGGGGCTGTCTTTGCTCTGAAGGGGCTGTCTGGTCACATCTAAGAAAAGAAAAATGAAGCATTGTTTTGTTTTACTTTTTATATCTTCAAATATTTCTATTAAAAGCATTTTAGCTTTCATTTTATCTGATGTTAGTTGAAGAGGAGTAGTTGATGCGATGAATGACCAAGAAGGAAACTAAGATACTATTTTAAAAATTGTTATATCTTTAAATATTTTTATATCTTTTTTTTTGGTTTTTCAAGACAAGAGTTTCACTGTAGCTATCAAGCTTGTCCTGGAACTCACTCTGTAGCCCAGGCTGGCCTCGAACTCACAGAGGTCCTTCTGCCTCTGCCTCCTAAGTGTTGGGATTAAAGGTGTGCACCACACCACCCTACTGTATTTTTATATCTTTAAATATAAAATAAATATTTTATATCTTAAATATTTCTGTGTGACAGTCACACAAAACTCCATGTATTTGGTTTCAAAAACCAATTTAAATAATCTTGTAGAAGCAACAGACCAAGAATTGGGAAAAGATCATTTTAATTTTCTTCCTCTAATAACTTCAAAACATATTATTATGAATAAATTAGCTCCTGAGAGGAAAATATAGCTTCTCTGTGTAAGTATGCCCAACTTTTAAATCCACACTACTCCTTATTCCACATGTTTCCCTAAGCAGCAGCCATCTCTATTTTTTTTAAAAAAACTGGTCCTATAAAGACTGCCTTACTGTTATAATCAGGTCTGTGGCATGCTTGTCAAATCAGTCTTCCTAAATCATAGGTCACATGATATTCATTCCCTACCCCAAAACACTTCACCCACTCCACTGGTCATGGCCTACTATAGAATATCATTAATCTGGATTTTACCCACCTAACAGTTTTGTAGCTTTTTCTTTCTTCCTATGTCACAAATGACACCTTGGTGGCACATTTGTCATAGTTTGTTTCCCAAGCTCATGGACCCATCAATTACACAACTATCCAATAATTACAATGTCTAATGCATTCTATCAAACTCAGGAGTACCATGAGTGTAAGACCTCTCACCTCAAAGAGCTCATAATTAAGTGGAGAAGACAACAGTTTTGCTAATAAAAAAGCTGTATTACTAAGGAAGCAAAGTAGTCACTACGAGAGATAGTAAGTCCATTGACTGGTGGAGGACTTGTGGAGATCCATGTGCAATAATTAAAGAATATACTGGCTAACAAGACATTTAAGTAAAAGGAAACCATCTCAGCAAGATAGCATCCTGGATTATGAAAATGATTCCTTTAAGAGCCTGGAGAATTTGTAAAACTGAAAAAAACCTATTTGCTTGCAGAGCAGAAAATAGAAGAGGAGTCTCTAAAGGCATGGAGTCTAAATCACAGATTCCTGGCAGATGTGGGAAGACTTTGCATTTTATCCTCTGTAATAAAAAGCCAGACTTAAGGAGGAAAGTGCCGCAACTGTGAAATAGCATGGAGACTTGAATAATGGAACTAGGCCTTTGGTTTTACAAGAAATACAGCAGTTTTAAGCAATGTTAAAAAGCACAAAATGAGGGATAGGAGAAATGATACAGCACATTCATTATATAAACATGCTTATTTCAGATATTATGTGAATAAAAAATAGCTGGAAAGTTGTGGAGTTTCTGTCTGTGAGCTAGAAGGATCTCAACCCTATCTACTCAATGTCTTGTACTCAACATAACCCAATGATAAATATCTGTGTCCCCAAACATAACTAAACACCCTTGTTTGTACCAACACTCTGCAGACATGAGTAATGGGTTACACCATGCCATTATGACAGCTAGAACATTTCAAAAACATATTTTATATGTATTTACCCACAAAACAGCAAATGAGCATGCCTGCATCTCCATCCCATTCCCAGTATTACACTTGATATGCTTTCAGTTTCATGTCGCACACCCTTCTGTCTTTTCTTAATCTAGATATTATTTTTCAACACAAATGTCAGGCAGATCTTAGAAGAAAAATGTAACATATAGATTTCAAATAAAGTATCTTAACAGTGAGCTGTAACACATCAAGAGACAGCAGTGCTGTGTTGAAAGTCTAGGCAGTTTTCAGACTTCTGAGACCCTATACATTTGCAATTGACTTTCTGTCAGTTGGATCTAGATTGTCTATTACTTAAAACACAGCTGACCCTGAGTTTGTTGTGTGGGCTGATGTTGACATCTCCATGCTCACTTTGCAGATCCACGTTGATTTTTCTGCTTACCCCCTAGTTTAGTTCTGAATCAATAACTCTCTTTTTTATTTTTATTTTTAACCAAACCCTTTTCTTAAAAGCATATGAAAGCCTGTCTATAAAACAAGTTCCAGGACAGGCTTCAAAGCTGTACAGAGAAACCCTGTCTCAAACGGAACAGAACAGAAACAAAACAAAACAAAACAAAAAGCATAGGGACAAGATTTAAAAGTAAAAGCACTCCTGCATTGCTGGTGGGAATGCAAGCTGGTACAGCCGCTTCGGATGTCAGTGTGGTGATTTCTCAGAAAATTAGGAAACAACCTTCCTCAAGACCCAGTAATACCACTTTTGGGTATATATCCGAAGGATGCTCAATTGTGCCACAAAGACATGTGCTCAACTATGTTCATAATAGCATTGTTTGTCATAACCAGAACCTGGAAAAAAGAAAAAACTAAATGCCCCTCGACCAAAGAATGGATAAGGAAAATGTGGTATGTTTACACAATGGAGTACTACACAGCAGAAAAAAATAGCGACATCTTGAATTTTGCAGGCAAATGGATGGAGCTAGAAAACATTATTTTGAGTAAGGTTATCCAAACACAGAAAGACAATTATCACATATACTCACTCCTAAGTGATATTTAAACATAAAGAAAACAAAACCACCCTACAAACCACAATCCCAGAGAACCAAGACAACAATGAGGACCCTAAGAGAGACATACATAGATTTAATCTACATGGGAAGTAGAAAAAGACAAGATCTCCTGAGTAAATTGGGAGCATGGGGCCCTTGGGAGAGGGTTGAAGGGGAGGGGAGAGGCAGAGAGGGGAGCAGAGAAAAATGTATAGCTTAATAAAAATCAATTAAAAAAGAATAGAAATAGAAAAAAGTGGACGCATATTTTTTCAGAGGCTCAAGGCCTTGTCCTTCTTGCTATAGAATGTTGGTCTTGACTTGCTGTTATATAGAATGGGACAGGTAGAAAGTGATAATCTCCTAACCGCAGCAAACAAGGGATCTTCAGCTCGACAGCACAGTGCACTGACACACTGTGTGCTGATTCCAGTGTGACAGTCAGACTCTGCCAGGCATCAGCAGAGCTGTAGCATCGGCATTTAGGAAATGGGAAACGAGGTCCTTAAGCATTTTGGGTTGTCATCTTTGATGCTAACAAGAAATCGGAACAGAAGAGTAGAGTGCAGAGTGAGATCAAGAAGTCCTTGCACCAGGGCTGCAAAATTAGCATGGGATGAAAGCCTGTTGACAAAGAGGAAAGATGGAACCCCTAGTAGAGTCTGCTAAAGCTAGATGGAGCCATTCAGCACTGGTACAAGGGCAAACTACTAAACATACAACACTGAGTGAAGAGGGGTTGAAACACATGATGAATAAAGTTGTATGGAGAGCTACTTCTAACACAGTATTTACAAAAAATCCTGGGCTGTGCAAAGAAGCCCAAAAAGTCCACACTATGTGGCTTTCAAAGCTCCATCCTTTGTATAGTATTTGTAGTTTGAGCTGCTGAACTCTCCCCATTTCAGCCTGTTACCACACTCAAAAGCAAATCTAACAAATTTTCTCTGCTTCTGTGATAATCCATGTGTCTTTGTAAAATTCCTTGTTCTGGAACATGAAACCCAGGAGCTGTCCTGATGTGTCCACTAAACCCTGATATCTGCAGTTATCAACGTCACCCTGACTCAGTGTCTGGCCATATTTTTGGTTTTTTTTGTTTGTTTGGGGTTTTTGTGTGTGTGTGTTTGTTTGTTTGGCCAAATTCTTAGGTAGCTACAGCAATTCTGAACATTACCCAATTGAATTAGTAGACTCTGCACTCTGCAAACAAACGTCGTTAAGTCACTGCACTATTGAGAGCAGTGGGTTCCTACCAGGCACTATGGGTTGTGTGGAACATCCCAATAAGCCTTTGATTAACATCCCATTATTCTGTGCTGGCTCTCAGTATAACATGGCAGCTATAAAATCAGACTGCATTTTGCTACAACACCCACTGGAGATGGGGGTCATTAAGGTGACAACAAGGAAACATGAAAAAATTTCTTCCACATCTTTATAATATAGTAAAGAGTTTTCTCTGAGCTCTCAATAACCATTTTCCTTTCACTTCAATCATATCATTATTCCTGCACCAATTGAGTGCTGTCTCTATTCCTAGCAGCCATCTGTTGTAGAATATTATTTTAAGGTGTATTACTTTTGTTTATGCTCTGGAACATTTGCTTAATGATGCTAAGATATGTTAGATTTAATACAATTTACCTGTGGTCAGGAGCTAGCTGACAGGAAGTGGCAGGGAGGAGCCAGGCGGAGACTGGTTTTTAAGGAGTGGAGAGAAGAAAGACAAGGGCTTTTGGGCAGAAGAGAGGAAAGAAGATAAGGCACTTGCTATTCAGCCTCTCTGAGGACCATAATTCTACCTCAATCTTTGAATCTTGAGTTCTTTAGAGAGGCAGAGATTTAGTTAAGTTTGCTTCATAGCTTTGAAAGAGTCAGTGTTTGAGGAAACAGAATTCCCTCAGGCCTAACCCCTGCTTATAGCAGTGCTGTTACAGTTGGTAATTCAGACTGTTGTGGATCAAATGGCAGAAACAGTCTTAAAAAGAGGACAACAATAGCACAAGTAACACACCTTATACCATTCTACAACAGTCATGCATCATAGGGCACACGTCTTTCCAAGCCCCTTGCTGCTACTCGCAGAAATAAACATTCAAAAGCAGTTTTGGAGGTTTATGTTCTTTAGGGAAGTTCATGGAGGTGAAAGTTCTTGCTTTACAGTGAGGAAAAAGTGTAACACAATGAAGATACATTGTCATTAAGAACCTAGTAAGATTGGAAGATTGACAAAACAGGTACTTCAAGTAACCAGCTGGGCGGTGGTGGTGCACTCCTTTAATCCCAGCACTCGGGAGGCAGAGGCAGGCGGATCTCTGTGAGTTCGAGGCCAGCCTGGTCTACAAGAGCTAGTTCCAGGACAGGAACCAAAAAGCTACGGAGAAATCCTGTCTCGAAAATAAAAAAAAAAAAGTCCTCTCCCAAAGGTATGTAGATCTTGTTCTATTTTTCTTATTTTTTTATTGAGCTTTACATTTTTCTCTGCTCCCCTCCCTGCCTTTCCTCTTTCCCCTTTAATTCTCCCCCAAGGTCCCCATGCTCCCAATTTACTCAGGAGATCTTGTATTTTTCTTGTAAAAACATGTTGCAGACGATGACTTTCCATTTCATAATCTTTTACCTTTATCCAGATCACTTAGATTGAACCCTAGGGCCTTTATTAAATTTTAAACTTGGTCATTTAAGTTCACAGTGTCTTTTTTCTCCCTGTGGACTTGGAGGGACTCTATAGGGGCTTCACAGAACTGATAAGGAAACTAAACAAATTAACATACACAGCAGACTATATCAGCATGTGGCCCAGCGCGGGAAGAACCAACTCATGTGGTGAAGTTCAATGGTAACGAATGGATGCCAGTTCTAGTGCTGTGATGCGTCTGTCATCGATATCGCTGTGATCACTAATAAAGAGAACACGAGGCATCTTTAATTTGGAAGGAAAAGTTTCAGGAACTAGGGTGTCAGCTGATCATAATCACACAGAACTGCTGCACAGCCAGAGGCCTCCGGATTTCTTGTCCTATACATTCAAATGATGAAACTTACAGATCACAGAGAGCATGTTTTATAAAGAGGTTTGTTATAGATTCTAGTGGAAATTTAAGAGGAAGAGAGAAGGCAGAACTGTGGCGTGCAAGAGAGGGTCCTGGAAATTTGGATAGCATCCAACTGCTTTGTCTCGGGATTTTTGAAGGACTTTGGAACCGAGTCTATGGTGAGGCATGGGGAGGAATACAAGCTGGTCAGTCTAGTTAGCCCACCCATGAGTGTCATGAGACCTATGCTCAGTGTCTGTCATGTTCTGGCTCATCAAGTGCAGGCTGAAGTGCTCATTTGGGAGAAAATATGATAAGGAGCCTAGAACACTCTTTCAACACAGTCACACCGGGAGCTACCTCTTTGCAATCCCTACCCTCCCTGGCCAGTTTCTATCTCCAATTTCCACCATTATCATCTCATCATCTCTACTATATTTCATCTCTCTGAATTTATACACCCAAACTCTTAGGATACTTTAGTCAAAGTATCTTACTATAATTCCAAAACGATCCTCCCTACAATACAAAGATACTAGATTTTCCTCTGAGCTAGAGTAGAGTCCCAAAGGGGAATCTGTGATTTTAAAAGCTATCCCACTTTGAATGTGCCATTTGGAGATGCTTCTGCAATGTCCTTTGTGTATGTCCCCAATCATAAAGCCCAATTCCTCCAAAGGGCTCTTTTCTCTTCCTGGAGTCTTTAGGTGTTGCAGGCAAGAGTGGCAGCCTGTGATGAACGCTCATACTTCCCACTCTCTTCTTTTGGATTACAAGGCAGTTTCTTTCTGCACATACTGTCTCCATACTGTTGGATTCTGCCTATTGTTTCCTATGCTAGATGGATGGTATAGTTCTCTTCTCAGGAGCTAACTAACCCCTTTTCTATCTTCCATGGGAGCTCACCATATGTTGCCTCTTTCTCTCTGCTGTTGCTCTTTTTCTCCCTTTACCAAGGTATCTTCCAATTTTCTTCTTTTTATTTCGAAAGAGGAGATGCTCCTTCTTTCATCTCTCTTGCCTTTGTAACTTTTCAGTGACACGTGTTTTCCTGACATCTGCAGTGGCTGCCTGCATGCATTCCTGTGTCCTACGATAGACTACTTGCTTGTTTTGATCCTTGTTCCACTAATCCTCCATTGGCAACCCCATGATGGCATGCACGTTCTTCTGTTAGCCTTCAGTACAACTGCCCTACCCTGCTCTTCTTCCTGTTTCTCTTCACACTCTATATTGCCTCCTGTAATCCTTAGATTCATTTTTCTGTACCATATTTTTCTTCATTTAAAAAGCTTTTCAATCTAAACAGATCTGATAGTCAAGAAGATATGCCCTATGAGTCCAAGGCCAACATGGTCTACACAGTGAGACACTGTCTCAAAAGAACAAATAAAAACAATGAAGGGGTGAAAGAATCAATTCTTAAGCCCTGTATAACTTCCTTTGCTCCCCATCTGCGGGAAGTGTGTATAACTTGCTTCTCTCTTTCTGTTAAGATGTGTCACCGCCTGGTTTCTCTTTTTTGTCCTAGGCATGCATAGTCTAGGTCAAAGAGGCAGCATAGGATAAAGAGCAAATGAGAAACTTGAGGTTCTGAAGGAATTATGTCATTCATTAGAAGCCTCTTAATGTCTCTGAACTTTTTTTGGTGTCTGCAAAGTGATAACTAAATACAGACACCACTGTGAAACACAATGCTACCCTGAGGGAAATCTGGAAATGTTGTGTCCCCCTCCAACCCTTTTCTCATCGCTCATACCACTTCTTCTCTAATCCACACTCTTGGATTGAAATCGTCCACCAAGATCTGATTTTTCTTTTTTTACCTGCTCCTTCTTCCAGACTGTCTGTCAAGTCTATCTCCTCAGCACATACCGTGTCCTTCCTTCCCAGGGTGCTGCCTTTGACACCTCTAATGTTTAGATGCACCATGTCCACTACCTTATCATTCCTTTGCTACCAGTTTCTCCCTTTTTCAATCCATCCTAAATAATGACACCAGGTCAGTAGTCTAAAATTTTCCTTCAGAAAAATGTTGTGGGATATTTGTACACTGTGTGAAAATATATTTCTGTAATTGGTACAATAAAAAGCTGAACATCCAATAGCTAGGCAGGAGGAATACTCAGGTCTTCCAGGCACACAGAGAAAATATGAGGAGATAATCAAGGGGCAGGGAGACACCAATGAGACTTAGGAAGAGTTGGACATGCAGAGTGAAAGAAAGATAAAAAGTCATGAGACAAAATGTAGATTAATATAAATGAATTAAATTAAGTTATAAGAGCTATTAGGACAAGATTAAGCTAAGGACAAGCTTTCATAATTAGAAAGTCTTCTGTAAAAATAAAAAAAAAAGAAAGTCTTCTGTGTTGTTATGAGGAAACTGGCTGGAGGGACAGAGAAAGACTCATTACAAATACTTTATAAAAGAATGTACACACATAAGTTAACACACACACTTCCTTCCATAACAGGAAGTGAAATACAGAAAAAAATCCCAACATGTCTTCCCTTGAGCCTTCAGCACTGAAGCCTTCAACTAACTAATGCCTAGGAGAGGAATTCATCCTCATCTAAATCTACCACAGTGTAGCTTTCTGGGCTTTCCCCTCCAGACCTTCCTCAGGCAACAACTTCCTCATTCTTCCTCAAGTAAGCTTTCTTTATCCTTTAGGACACAGCTTCTGGTTGTGTAACTGGATATGGAAATCATGGAAAATTTGTCACCAGTAAAAGGTTTACAAAATACAACATCCAAAACTCAGTTCACAGTCAAAAGCATAATGAAGTGAAGGCGTTGCTGGAAGCACATGACTATGTGGTTTCTTGTGGTTTGACTGCAGCCTTGGTTCTGGGCACACAGTTCTGCGACACACGTGTTTTCACACCACACAGTGCCAGTGAGGGCTGCCTGACTTACCTGAGCTCAAACTTGGGACTAGTATATGTTATGAGTGGCAGTGTTTCTACTGTACATGAAATTTTTTCTGCTCTGGTAGTAGCAAAATGATTTAATTACAGAAAGCAAAGATTAAATATTTTCCTACTGTCATTTCCTCAGCTTGAAGTATCCGCTTAGTGTAACTTGGTACTGCATTTATTTCAAAAGTGCTAGCTTGAGTTTCATTAAAAATGACTTAATGAGGGGCTAGAGACATAGGTCAGTGGTTAGGAGTGCTTGGCTCTTAGCACCCACATCAGATGGCTCACAGAGGGTTGTAACTCCAGCCCCAGGGCATGTGACACTTTCTTCAGGCCTCTAGCGACACTCACCACCTCTCTCCCTCTCTTTCTCTCTCTCTCTCTCTCTCTCTCTCTCTCTCTCTCTCTCTCTCTCTCACACACACACACACACACACACACACACACACACAAACTTACAAAATCTTTTTAAAAAAATCATTTAATGAATTTTGACTTATGATTAGGACAGAATGTCTGAATTTCTGACAATTTCTAAAATTAATCTAAGGATACTTCTGCAGCTCTACACTATAAGTTGATATGAAGCTTTGTTCTTAGCACTGACAAACATGCATCAAACATGGAAGACGTTCTATGTTCTGTATTAATACTTAGCAAAGAAATATTAAGGAGAGAACACACAGGAAAATATTTAAAATGATTTCAGTGGAATCCATAGAGAAAATAACTCTAATGGTTCACATTGCTGCAAGTTCAGGCCACATTTTATATATACAAATTTAGAGTTTCACTTGACAGTGAGGAAGAAAACAGTCTAAACTCCTGTGTCACTTATTGCCTTGTGGGACAAAGAGAGGTGTCATTTGTGTCGCAATCAGGCAGTATTGTGCACCACAGCTCAGGATGCAAATCTGTGAATGACTTCAACTTCAAGGGCCTTGTGGTTTACCAATGTCCAGATTAACTGAACTACGTGGGAGAATTGATCTTGAAAGATTAGTTCGCTCCGCTTTTGGACCCATCAATCAACTCAGGTCTCTCTCCGTGCAAAAACTCGAAGCTGGTCAAAGTGCTAGAACAAGTGTCAGCACAAAAGAGACATTTGCAACCTCCCTGTACCCCAAAGTTCAGGGACTGTTGCAGAATAAAGATTGCAGGAATCAGAGGTCAGGGATGAAAACAGGGTCTTTTGGACATAAATGGGTGTCTTACTTTCTGTCAAGAGATAAAACTAAGAAAATATTTGGTGTTTAAAAGTCCAGTGTAAGTGACTAACTACACCAGAAATTAGTCAAACAGTCACAACTTTCCACGGTTTTTACATAAGCTTCAAGTGATCTCTATACGGTAAGGAATCTAGGTTAGCTTATAACAGAGGCACCTTCACATGCATTGATTTGGTAACCCTATTCATAAGAGTCAAGTCAGGGTATCAGTCTAAATGTCAATCATCAGATGACTATGGGGGAGGGGGTTCCTAAAGATGTCATACTCGGAAGCAATCTACTCAAATAGATGAGAATGAAAACCTGGTGCAGATTGATTTCATCAACCTAGACCACATATCCCGGAGTCTAATGCCAAACAGTTCATTATTTAAAACACAGTACAATTTGGGGAAAGGTCTTCAGGCAGCAGTCATTCCAATTCCAGGTACACAACAAAGCTTAAGGTATGACTACATAGAAACTCCTTTACAAAGCACAAGTGACCGTGAGTGTGGGCTCTATAGCCAAAAGGCCTAGAGTCTTACGTGGTCTCTGGCCAGCAGCACAGAGGTCAGCAGACCATAAAGTACATGTGACATCTCACCTAACGTTGGATAATGGTCTAAAGAGAGAAGAATCTAAGACAGTCATTCCAAGGAATTTGGGTGAGGCCTGCCTCTATAGCAAAAGATGGGTGAGGTCTACCACCACAGACAGCAAAAAGGTCACCAGGTCATTAGAAAAGTCCACTCTCAGCTTTCTGGATGGAATGCAGGTCTGTGATGTTATCTCCTCCATTGAGGAGACATCCCTGCTTGACTAACATTGCTGGTTCTCTTAGCGCTTCTCTGTGAGTATGGGAGTTCTCTATATGCCCCCGACAAACCACACAAAGAAAACAGAGCACATGTGACAATGAACTTAATCAGCCAAAGAGAACACAACTGTTTCATGTGCAGCTGAATGGAGGGAACTGGAGAATGTCATGTTAAGCAACAAAAGCCACTCTCAGAAAGATTACATTCTTTTAAATTTGAAGAATCTACATTATGTATAAGTATAAATATAATTATAAATACATTGACATAACAAATACATATCATGAAATAATATATATGTGGTATGAAAGCAGAAGAGGAGTTATTTAAAGGATGGAAAGGGATAGGTAAAAAGGGACAAGACAGGGTAATGGTTGATGAGATAGAGCCAAATACATGACATACATATAGGAAAATGTCCATATGAAACCCATCATTTAATGAACATATGCTAATAATCTTTTAAGACTAAATTGGAAAA
>NC_022034.1:23686102-23701311 GCF_000317375.1 Microtus ochrogaster | reverse complement strand
ATCATCATCAACAACATCACGTTGTTGTAGATGAACTAATGAATTTTAAACAAGACTGATTTCTTGGAAAATCCAAATTCAAAGTGTGAGATTTTTGACCCTCTTCCCTGTCTTTCCTGGTGGAAATGTGTGTGTATCTGTTGCTGTTTTATTTTCTTTCCCTCTGAGTAAGGAGCTTTTATGAGCAGCAACTAATTTTCTGATGAAGCTCCCTAGTCTTCAAGTTTCAGATATTAGATGGAAGTCCCTATATATATCGCTAATGACCAAGTATCACTGTCTTCAAAGACTTTATTTAAATAAAGACATCCTGGAGCTATAATATGCTGAGGTTTTGACACTGATAAAAATGAAATAAGATGAAATTTTCCCTATGTGACCAACTTCCTTCATACCTAACTGCTCCACCTCACATTTGACCACAGTCTCTGGGCTGTGACCCTCCATAGGAAGATAGTATCTAGAGAAATACTTCGTCTGATTTGAAGGCATCTTGATGGCTTCTGTTTGGAAAATATGTCATCATAGAATAAATGAGTGGGCCTATTTCTTCTCATAAATGAGGAAGTCTTAGGCGTAAATGTTTGAGTGACTGTTTTCCCCAGCAGCCTCATTACTAGCAAATCTAGACTTAGTCTAATTTTGTTCCCGCAGAAATTTAATTATGCCATGAGCAAACTGTAGGGAAAAAAAAAAAAACACCAAAATCTGTCTTTGCAAAATAATGGAACTTCCTTCAGCAAAGGGTTGGGAAACTCCCCATACAGTAGAACCTTAAAAAGTCAAGTTCTGCCCAAGCATGCTGCTTCTAGGGAGGTCTTCTGAAAAACCCAGTGCCTTCCTCCCCATGCCCATTTCTGCTGGCTTGACTCCTTCCTCTCCTTTCATACCATATTGTTCTATATAACTACATACATGCTTGTAAGCCAATTTTCTTTACTAGATGTTGAATTTATGAAGAACATGAGAGTTTTTAAAAATTGTGAAATGAATATTAATGAAAATGTGATACTTTTGCCTTTTTATTTCAAATCAGGAACAATTATGCCCACTTCATAAGGTTGCTGTGAAATCTAAACATATGAAATATTAGCTGGGTAGAGTGGTAAACAGGTATAATCCCAGCACTTGGAGGGCAGAGACAGATCTTATGAGTTTGAACTCAGTCTGCTCTCCATAGGGAGTTCCAGGCCAGTCAGGGCTACATAGTGAAACTTTATTTCAAAGCAAAGCAAATGTACACTATGTGTTCTTTGCATATCATTTAACTATATCAAGTTATACCCTAGTATCTCAAAAGCATCTCTCTATTGAATGCTTGCACATTCTTCTGGAATTATCCAAAAGTGGTAAAGTATCTCTACAGGCTAATAATTACATTATGATTTCTTAAATTTCAATATTTCTTTGGGTTTCCAGCTCACGAATAATGACATGGAGATTTCTTATTAATTATAAAATCATTGCCACTATGTTAGGCTGGTCCCACTAACTCTTATAACTTAAATTAACCTTCTTTTATTAACCTATATTCTGCCATGTAGCTTGGTTACTTCTACTCTAGATTGTAGGTCCGACCTCATCAGTGCCTCCTTGGCATCTCCATACTGCCTATCCTGCTTCCTCAGCATCTGGCTGGCTGTTCACCTTTCTTCTTCCAAACCTCTTCCTGACTAGTTATTTGCCATTCAACTCTTTATTAAACCAATCAGAAGGTGGCTTGGCAAAGACACATCTTCACAGTGTGAACAAATCTTCCTAAACAACTTCCCTCTTCTAAGGAAAGGTAAATGGGTGAGTGAGGTTTCATAGACTTAATTTTGTGACTGTGCAAATCTCATGGAGCCTTTGCCCACCATTAGGACCTTCAGAAGCCACAAATAAGTCTGGTCCCTAAAATGAGCTCTGTCATCTATCACAAGTCTTTAGCATGGAGTAATCTTCCTGATCTGAGCAAAACATAAAAGTCTGAGGAAGAGAGGAGAGTACATTTCCATTTGCTTTCTGTTTCTAATATTAAACTCAAGACCAAGTTCAATCTCTCAATCATTCCATCCTCATATAGGTCAGAACCAGTACTAATTCCTGAGAATTCTGGCCCCAGTAAAATAAACCATTTGCCCTGAAGAAACCCACAGGCAAGGAAGGGGGCATATAAAAGCATTTCAGTACAACATAATGTTGGTGACATGATGAATTCCAGCATATGTGCTTTGTTTACATTTAATTATATCATCCAAGCAAACCTTTGTTTATCCAATCTATGCCCTATATTTTCTTTCTCATGTATGTCAAGTTCCTTGAGAATAAAGACACTACATGGATAATTTTATGTGACTGTTTATTGCAGTGCCTCTTTTCGGTTAATCACAAGTGCTTTCTCATCTCATATTTCTTCTGATCAAAAGCAGGTTAGGCCAACAAAACCTGGCAGGCTTCCGTCCAAATACAGATAATCCAAATCAACAATGGTTCAACTTGACAATTTCCTGAGTTTCCCATGGTTCAAGAGTAATACACGTTCCACAGAAACCAGGTCTCAATTGTGAGTACTCATATCCCCCACTAAGGACTATACATAGGAAGAATGATTCTCTCCCAAGATATTGGGCAAAGGCAGCAAACTGTCCATCTAAGTCGATCACACCAGCATGAGGGAAACAACAGAAACTGAGCAGGCTGTGCTCCTAAACTTGGGTGTTGGGCATGACAGCAATTTACATGTATTTTCAACTGAGGATATTTTTGAACCATGATGGTATACACTGGGACATAACCCCTTCTAAAGATCCTGTCTGTACTGCTGCTATCCCTTGCCAAGTGACCAAGTGGCCTGTCTGTGCCCTGTGTTCCACCAAATACACAGAGAGCTATGGTCCCACGTGACTTTTAGAACACACACAGATCTTTGCTTGCAGCCTAGCTGATTATTGTTCATCATCTGGAAAGACCAAATGCTTATTACGATCACCCCCCACTTACTGTAATTGTGCTGCTTCAGTATAGCTAGTAGCATCTTCAGCGATCTCCGTGCTAGCAATTGGGCTCCCTCTAAACATCCTTGAGAATGTTTATTTGAAAAGATTACCCTGTTTTCCTTCAGGGTTAAGCCATGGTCACTGCAGGAAGACATGATGTGGAGCAACAGCAAGCAGGGGCTGAACGTTCCTCAGAGACCGCCCTTGCTAAATGTGTATTCCCGTAGAAAAGCAAAATGCATTCTAGCCCACACACGTTAGCGACATTTTTCAAACACCTAGATTAAAGAAGATAAGGATCACAAATAACATATTTGTTGGAGAGAGTGAAGAAATCACAAACTTGCTTGGATAAACACTATTAAATGCATACTTCAGGGGCTAGTTGCGACAGTTCCCCCTGGCACTCACTGACAAGCTCGACTCTGGCTGTAAATTAGGTTGCAAAACTCCCTTGTCAGAGAGCTCACCCTGTTAAGAGGACTCAACCCTGGCTCCGAATCCACAAGGACAGAAAAATCAATGCGACAGAAAAGCGGTTGCTCGGTCAAGCCTGAGCAAGGAGAGAAAGAGGTTTAAATTAATCATGATTTGAGGATACAGGGGAGCAGCGCAGAGGCATATTCATGGTGTCCCTGAAACATGAGGAAGTGGGGCATGGAGCACTTTGCGTCTGCTACCCACAGATACTCTCCTGCTCTCTATGCAAGCTTCTGTGTTTACTGTGGAAATAAGAAGGCATTGCTGATTGTGTGTGACCAGCTGGAATGTATCGACTGTAGTCGATTGCAGCTGAAGCAATGGAGAATGGTTCTTTTTGGCGTGTAAGCTGCTACTAATAAAAGCTCCATCTCCTCTTCTAGAAGCTGGGAGCATCTCAGGTCCTACATTAATTTTAATTTCACATGAAAGGAGTGGGGAGGCTGGGTGTGGGCAAGAAAACTTCTTTTGGACTGACTGATAGTTTAGAGCAGAGATTTTAAAAGGGTCAAAAAGATCTGTCACCAATACTGTTACACATCATCAATACACGGCACCAGCAAAGCAATAGTTCTCCGTGGGCAGAGGTGAAACCCCATCTCAGCGATTATGGTTCATTAGCCATCCAAAACCACCATAGTAAGATGCCTGTCACTATAGACTATTTAGGTAGCCGAGTCTCTGCATCCGAGGGACCAGCACCTCTATCAACTGTCTGTAGACTGATCTTGTCCCAGGGTTGGGTACCACCCCTTTCTCATTCTCACCTCAGAATGCAGCCCAAGAAGCCAGATTCCTGTCCTCACAAGAATCACCTCTAACCAGCAGGATGTGAATGTTGCAGACTATTATGGAACATTGTGTTCCTTCAAGTTTGGTGGCTGCTCACTTGACCTGTCAGCAGGAAACCTGAAAAAAAAAAAGAATTGAGTCCATCAACTCTTCATCATGGATAGAATGAAAGACCCATGAAACCCAGTTCCTCCCCAAACATGTATATAATTGCATACAGTGTCCCTCCCTGAATATACAGAGAAAGTTAGCAGTTGTTGGAGAAGAAATATCTTTTTAGTGGTATAACCACCTACAAGCTGCCTGTGTTACTTTAAATAACTCCTCACCCATGTTTTTGTTAGTAAAACCCTAATTAAACTCATTGGTTCACCAAGCTAGACTTGAGTGCAGTCATGTCTTTGGTCTATTGTTGGTGCTTTGTCAGGAGTTAACAGACTCTTGTTGTCTCTCTAGGAAAAGTTTACACAACAGAAACCTCAATTATGGCAATCATCGGCCAAGATGGGACAATGACCCTCACTTTACTCTGCAATCTTAGTGAAGACAGCAGCACCAGACTGTTTTGAAAACATCCTTTGCATTGCGTTTTCTAGACTCAACTCTATTTTTGTAAAACAACCAAAAAGCACAGAATGTTCTTCCAAGCACTGGGCAAAAGGATGGTGGAGATGTCTTTCCTATCTGTGGGGTCTCTTGCTAGAAATGATGGGAGACTAAACCTTGTGGCTGCCGTGTGGAAAGTTTGTATAAACTATAGGATAGAAACTACAGAATAGAAATGGTAAGTTAGCAGGAAGTAGACGATGCCTCCAAGGAGGATTGAGTTAGAGGGATGAATAGTGTAAATAAACGTACTCTCGAGGATATGACTAATTAACACTAAGTTTTCTATAAATCCGAAGTAAGGAAAAGAAAAGGTTTATTGCTGTATGGATTTCATACACCTGAAAGCGCACAGCAGCATGACCAGTTCTCCAAGGTGTCCCTTGATAGAGTCCTTTAGCTTTGTCTATTAAACAGCTTGCTTTGACAAGTCAAAGCATTCTGTTTTAAGTACAGAACGTGTGGCCATCAATTCAGTCTTTTTTGAACCTGAAGAACAGTTTTGTGTTCAAGGTAGCTCTCCAGGTACCTTGTGAGCAAGCGCTCTCTCCAGGGGTCTTTGTAGTTCAGACAGCTTTTCACCTGCACTGTGTGGCTTTCCATGAAGCTGGCTCTAGGTGATTCTTTCCTGTCGCCTTCAGCTGTCTCATTTGGGTCACTTCCCAGTCATTCCACTTGTTTGCTTTTTCCCCCTTTTGTTTCTATCTTTCTTACAGAGTCAGAGAAGAGGGCAAAGAATTAAGAAATACTTAACCTTTCTCTTTTCCAAGAGCAACTTGATTTTTTTTGTAAGACTAGGAAAAGAAATTTATGATCTCCTTTCTTAGACCTACCCATAGGCCGCAAAAAAACATTCAGTGTGCCAAATCTGATGGTGAGCCCTTGATGTGAATGTTCTTATGCAATTTCATGGCAACCCTATGAAAAGGACATTTTATTATTCCTCTTTTGTAGGTGAGAAAATAAAATCTTAGTTTGTCCTACAAAAGCTGTCAGAGCTAGGTAATTTATTCCTTATAGTAACTATAACAAATTAATGACAGCCTTGGTGGCCTAAAACAACACAACATATTTTCTTTCCAACCTGAACTCTGAAGTCAGTCACAGTAAGCTAAAATCAAGGAAGCTGTGGTGGAGCCTCTCTGGAAGAATCTCACTTCTTCCCTTTGCCAGACTGGAGGATGCCCTCATCCCTGGCTCCCAGCCTGGACGTGCATTACCTGTTTCACCAGGCTGCAGCATCGTATCTCCTTCCCTTCTTATCAAAGCTCCCTCCACTTCTTTCTTGTAAGGACGCTGTGATTACACACAGAGCCTACCTGAAAAATCAGAATCATCTCGCCATCTCCCCAACCAGATCCTTAACATAATTGTGTCTGCAATATCTCTTTTGTCTTAGAAGGAGCAATCACAAACTCAGCAGTAGAACCAGTACAGCTTTGGAGGTGGGGTGATTCCTTAGTCTATGAGAATCAACAGTCAAGCTACCTCCCACTTTACCAAGGAACACAGTCTTCTTTCTAGATAAGCAAGTGTTCCTGCGCCAAATGACTGATCTTCAGCAAGTTGGGTCAGTATCTCACATGAATGACAGAGAAAAGAGAAATCCATTTTTGCTGAAGAGTAATACAGGGGCAGGAGCCCTGGGTTTATGTTTATGAAAGTAAGTTCTTGCCACCGTACCTACCCACTTCCTAGCTGTGCCATGCTCTGTGTCACGTGGATCAGGGATAGTGCAGAAGTCACAGCGTGGTGCACCCTGGTGAACTGTTGAGGGAATCCACAAACCTCTCGGAGGTTCATGGGAAATGTGAAATCCAATCTTCAGTATCTTCCCTGCTTTATCTTTTGATGTTATCTCTATGTCAGCAAAAACTATAGCTACTGATTACTCCATTAAAAATTACTCAGAAACAGAGGAGCTTAAAAATAAATGACTTAATTATTACAAAAATGCCTTTTGTCTGACTTTGGAAGCGGCTTCCCTGGGAGGTTCTGACTTGATTTGGTCATGAAGTTGCAGCCATCATGCAAGCAAAGGCTGAAGTCTTCTGGAAATCTTCTGGAGTTTTCACTAGGACTGTGGAGTCATTTCCAAGGTGGCTTGCTCACATGGCGCTTGAGTAAGGGCTTCAGTTCTTTGCGACAATGAATAAGCGATAAGCTCCTTGGACATCCTAGAAGTGCGATAACTCCTCCCATAGAGAACATAGTTCAAAGGACAAAGCAAGGAAGCAGCCACAGTATAATTTATGACCTGGCCTTGGACATAATGTACCATCACTTTTGTTTTGTTCTGGTCATACAGACTAACTCCCATACAGTGGCGGGGATGGAATTTTACCAGGGTATGGGCATCAAGAGGTTAAGGTGAGGTTATCCTAGAGGCTGGCTACTACAACCTAATCTCCTTTATTCAACACAGTACTAGCGGTCCTAGCTAGAGCAATAGACCAAGAGAAAGATATAAAAAGCATCCGACTTGGAAATTAAAAAGTCACTTCATGCCCATTTGCAGAGGACATAATCTCACATTCAGCAAAGCAGGTTCCACCCACAAAGCTGATTCCATGATTTATCTATGCTGAATAGTGCTGCACCGAACAAGGGCATGTTGATGTGTCTGTTGAGTGCTGGCTCGTTACTTGGGTAATGTGTGGGAGCAGGATAACTGGACCCGTTGGTAGCTCTCTTTTTAGTTCTTTGTGGCATCGTCATATTAGTTTTCCAAACAGGCTCTATTAATTCAGATCCCCACCGACATTTCATATGCTCTTTCACCTCACCCCCTCAAAAGCATTTGCTTCTTATTAATTTTTATGTTTGCTTGTTTTTTCTTGGTGATAGTCAGAATAGGTTGGGTTAGAATTCCATTGTAGTTCTGATTTACATTTTACTGAAAGCTGAAGAAGTGGATTAGGTTTCATTTATTTGTTAGTCATTTCTATTTCATCTCTTGGAGAGTCTCTACTCCATTTGTCCATCTAATGGATTATTTTTCTTATGGAATTCAATTTTTTTGAGCTCCTCATGTATCCTTAAGAGTAATTCCCCATCAGATCAATAGCTAAAAAGATAATCTTTCATCCTGTTGGCTGTCTTTGCACCCTGGTAATTATTTAGTTTGCTGTGCAGCAGCTTTCAACTAGGTATGATTTGAACAGTGAACTCTTGCTATTATTTCCTGAGACATTGGAGCCCTTTTTAAAAAGTCATGTCTTTGACTGTGTTTTTCCATATCTTTTCTCTGATAATTCTAGATGTTTAGATTTTTCATAAAGTTTCTAAGCTGATTTTTATACCGGCTAAGAGGTCAGGATCATCTTCTCCTCTTTTCCAGGTGAATATTCAGTTTCCTACACCCTTTGTCAAGGAGGCTGTCCTGTCTACAATGTATGTTTTGCCATCTTTGTTGAAAAGCAAATAGCTGTAATTGTGTTAGTATATCTCCAGGTTCTCTGTTCTATGTATTGTCATGTATGTTTATTGTGCCAATACCATGCTGGTTTTGGTACTATATCTTGATGTTATATATGAAGTTGGGTAAGTGCTAAACCTCTAGTCCTGGATTTTTTATTTTTACTTTTTTACTTTTTACTTTGTGATTGCTTTGGCTGTATAGAGTCTTTTCTGTATCCATTTGAGTTTCAGGATTGTTTTCCTTCCTTTATTCCTTTCTTCCTTCCTTCCTTCCTTTTTAATCTTTCTTTATTTCTTTCTTGTTTTTTTTTCTTTTTCTCTAGACAGGGTTTCTCTGTCCAACAACCCTGGTTGTCCTGTAACTTGCTTTGTAGACCAAGCTGTCCTTGTATCCACAGAAATCCACTTGCCTCAGAGTGTTGGGATCAAAGATGTACACAACCACAACACAGTTAAAATTGTTTTTCTCGTTCTGTGAAGAATATGGTTGGAATATTGGTGGGAGCTCCAATGACTGTATACGTTCATCCTGTATGTATGCATACATTTCTTCAATATAACCACTCACACAGTACTATTTCTGTTGATCCATGAACATGGAATTTTTTTTACCTCTTTGGCTTTTCACTTGCTTCCTTCAGTATTTTTAAGTTTTATGATGGAGATATTTCCTAAGTTTTCTTTTGAGGGCTTCTGCATGAATGTTTGCTTGAATTCTTTTTTTAACATATTCGCTATCATTGCCTAGAAGAGCTAATTAGCTCTGTATGTTGCCTTTATGTAACTACTACTCTGATGATGTTGTGAATCAAGTCTAAGAGTGTTCTGGTAAAATACCATATGGTCTTTTTAGGACAGGATCATATCATCAGAAAATAGGAGTAATTTGGCTCCTTCCTTACTCTTTGCATTCATTTTGTTTCTTTCTCTTGTCTTATTGCTCTCATTAAACTTTCAAGCAGTATTCTGAATAAAAATAAAGAGCGTGGATACTCTTGTCTTGTTTGTGATTTTTGAGAAAATGTTTATTTTCCTCCATGGACTATATAGTCTTGTCTCAAAGACTACCATATACAGCTTTTTATTAATTCCGGAGTGAGCCTTTCAGTCTTAGTTATTTCAAAGCCTTACTATGATGAAAGCATGCTGGTTTTGTCAGAACCCATTTATGCATTGGTTGAGGAGGTCATGCGATTATTATCTTTGATTCTACTTGTGCTCTATATCATTATTTTTTCGGTTTCTGTATGTTGAGCCATTTTTGAGTTCCAAAATGAACCCAACTTGATTGTGGTGTTTGGTCTTTTAAAGTATTGTTGAATCCTAATTGCAAGTATTTACTGATGAGTTTTACCTCTATGTTTCTCAAGAAAACTAAATCATAGTTGAGCTTTTTGCTATGTTTTCATCCAGCTTCTGTGTCAGAATAATACTTGCTTCATGAGTTTGGAGGTATTCCCTATCCTCTCCTTTGTAAAAACAGTTTAAGAAGTATTGGTGCTCTTGCTTTAAGGGGCTAGTACAATTGACCAGCAAATCTATCCATTCCTGGGCTTTTCTTTGTTAAATGATTTTTTATTATTGCTTCTTTATTTATTAAGATTATTTATTCTTGTTCTTTATTACTGGTCAACTGAAGTTTTCATAATATCTTATTAGGTCAGTGTTGTTAGGACACATGTATCTAAACTTAATCCCTTTTGTCTAGATTTTCTTAAGTTCCAAGATTATGTTTTCAAAACATTCTTTAGTAATCCTCTATATTTCTACTGTAATATTCCCTTTTTAATCTCTAATTTTATACTTTCTTTCTATCTCTCTTTTGGTTAGACTTGTCAATCTTTTTTTTTTTTTTCTGTCAAGTCACGAGCTCTTTGTTACACCATTCCTTTGTATTGTTCTCTTAGTTTCTGTCTCCTGACTTACTTCCTATTTTAATTGCTTATTTATTTCTATGATCTGGGGACAGACTTGTTCTTGTCTTAATAAGACTTTGATGTGCATAAGTATGTCGTTTTCAGATTGTTCTGATTTTTCAGTCTAGGCACTGGCAATAATCTTTTCTCATACAGTCACTGTCATTGTATCTTCCTGACTGCACATTGTCCTGTTTTTATTTGATTATACAACTTTTTTTTTCATTCAGCATCTTGCTGTGTATCCCAGGTTAGCCTTGAACTCAATACCCTCCTACTTACAAGACCCCCTTGTATCCCTAGCCTCTCATGTCCAGGAGTTCCATTTCAAGCTACTGGGACATTCTTGTTTGCATAGCAGGCCTCGTTCTCCCCCAGACCTTGCCCACTATTGTTCTAGGCTGCATGCTCCATAAAGAGTCCCCAGGGTCTATAATAGAGCAAAGAATCCCTCCTAGGTTCCCACAGCACTTTGTTCATCTGCTTCCAGTAATTTTCAAGCTTTTTCTTTAATGACTTAATTATATTTATTCCAGGTATCCTGTAAGGTTTGGGTCAGAAAAGACCATGATCTCCGATGATAGCTAGAATACTGGTTCTTTTAGTTAATAAATAAATTTCTTCCAATAAGTCGGCCTTCCCAATACATCACTTAAGTGAATTTAATGAAAATCAACCAGGCAGTATGCATAGTTCTGGGTCAGTAGCAGCAGGTTTCTGCCTTCAGGCTACATAGAGATTCTCTCCATACACGGCTAACGAATATGTCCTCATTCCCTCTCTTTCTATATTTTCTGTTTTCCTACCGTCATTTTCTGTCCTCTTTTTTACTTGTCTGTCTCTTTTGACACTTTCTAATTATCACTGAAAACATGAGCATGGGTAGCGGCCAGTGTGTTTCCACTGTAGTATTACCACAAGTACTGTGAGGTTCTGAGCTGTGTGTTCCCTCTAAAACCCTGTCTACATGAGCATCTATCTATTCCAGCCTCCCAGACACCATTTAGAAAGACGATGAATGAGAAAAAATAAACGCCCACATATCTATAAAGCTTAAAATATTTTCTGTGCCTGTATTCAAGGCTTAAGTCAGTCAAATGTTGAAACAAATGTTCGGCTGTTTTAAAATATTGATTAGAGGCCCATCTGTTGTTAGTAAAGATGGTGGCACGAGCTGGATGTAGATGCCACAGGAAACCCCATCTCTTCCTCCCTCCATATGTTAAAGCAGCTCTTAAACGACTGCCTGTCACTTAACCATTGTGATATTTGTGAACTGTGATTCTTGAAGCTATGACTCTTTTCATGCTAAATTTAGAATGGCCCTGTGTTTCCCCATTGCAAGTGGCTTTCATGAAGTCATTTAAATGGTGCCTTCATCTACCTCACTAGTACCTCTCTAAGGCTGTAGTCTTAGATCACTGCCTCATCCAATCCCCATTAGACAAGCTTCTTCTTGGAGTAGATGGGAGTCAATACAGACCCATGACTGCAGAGAGTAACAGACTGTGGAGCACTCAGCCCTAAGTGGGAAGTTTTCATCAAGCATCTCCTCCTCAAGGCTGGGAACTTCATGAAACAGGAGACTGAAAGATTACAAGAGCCAGCGGTGACGGACGACTTCAAGAGCACGGTGTCTTTCAGATACAATATGAGTAATCCATGTATGAACTCATAGAGACCATTGCAGCATGAACAAGACCAGTACAGGATCAAGCCAGACAGGGTCCCAGTACTGAGCAGGAGGGGACATGGGGTCTCACCCCTAGCCAAAAAGCTATTTGCAATTGATACCCACTAGCAAAATAGGGAGTGATGACAGAGGTTTTGTGTCCCACCCACTCCCACAGCCATTCAGTCCAGAACAAACACAGAAAGGCTTACATTAACTATATATACAAAGGTATGTTTGGATATTTCCTGGTATTGCGATCAGAGATTCATTAGGCAGATCCACATACCTAGTCTCAGAAGACAGCGCTGAGTGCCATCCATGTAGGGAGGCAGATCCCCCAAAGAACCCTCTGTAGCAGGACGAAATTCCTTTCCCCCAGCTCACAGAGCAGACTGGCCATCTATACACCTGGGGAAACAGTGTGTAAGGAAGAAGAGAAATACCAGGAATGTTGCACAAATGGAAGAGCTGGCCACAATAAAGAATCATCCAAAGTAGAGGGAAGTTCTCTAGTACCACGGCACACAAAAAGACATGCACAGAATAAGACTTCTTATGTGGATACAGGCCTGCAGCTATGCAGGGACAGCCTCAGGTAGAGACCATGCAGAAAGGCAACAAGACTCGGGTAGTATGACTTCCCAGTTGCTGCTCTCACTAGTCACCTCTAAGTCAGTGGTTCTCAACCTGTCTGTCATTGCAGGCCAAATGACCCCTTCACAGGGGTCACGTAAGACCATCGGAAAACACAGATTTTTTTTAATTACAATTCAGAAATGCAGCAAAATTATAGTAATGAAGTAGCAACAAAGCTAATTTTATGGTTGGGGGTCACCACAACATGAGGAACCGTATTAAAGGGTTGCAGCATCAGGAAGGTTGAGGACGGCTGCTCTAAGCTAACAGTTTCAGCAATATACAACTATTGTCCCAGGCTTCTGTAACTTCAACATGTTCACACTAGGCCAAAATAAAGGCACAGAGGTGCGTTTTCCTTTATGGACTATCCAGAAGAAAATCTGTTTGCTGCCTTTTTTCAGTTTCTAGGGCACCTGTAGTCCATGACTCACATCCCTTTCCTTCTGTTTTCAAAGCCAGCAATGGCCAGTTGAGCTCCTCCACTGTGTTAATCTGACAGCCTCTTCTGTCTCCCTTTGGTACTTTTGAGGATTTTTCAAATGTATTAAACTTAGTTTTAAAAGGTGAAGACCGATTCCCTATTTTATAGTCAATGGATTATCAGTTTCACAACCCTCCATATAACCTAACCTATTTTTAGTTTCCAGATATGAGGACACAGGCATGTGTGGAGGGAAGGGAACATTTCTGAAGTTCTATATATCACACTGCACATGCTCCAAGTGTAGGAAGTACCAGCTTTGATCAGCTTTCTGTCAGACTGTTTGGATTTATTTTGTAGTGAAAAAAAAAATGGGTCATAAGGATAAATTCCTCCAAAAATAACTGCCTTCTGCCTCACATTTTACCAGGCAACTTAGCAAAGATCATTTAAAGTCAACATATAAACTGATCTAACATTGAAAATCCTGGAAAAACAAGCCATGATTCTTCCTGATGAAATCATTTGCTCCAAGAGAGAAATAAGTTTGTGTTGACAAGAAACTAAGCTAAACAAGAAATGAAATAGAGTTGGTTGATTGATTGATTGATTAAGATAGGTAGGTGAGGGATACATGGATTCATTTTTATGAAATGTAGAAAGGAAGTTTATAAAGAAAAACCCATATTAATGGTTGTACTGAACCGAGGATGAGAACAGGGCAAGGATTACCTAGAAACTGGCATGAGGAAGCTCTGAGGAATACTGGAAATCTCCAGTGCTCATTCTTACCTTACCATTTAATATTTGAATTAAAAAGTCATTGAATTTTTCATTTATTATAATGGGTGAGCTTGGTGGTATATCCGTTATGTAGTCATGAAGCAACTCGTGGTGGACACAAATGGCATTTACATTGGAGTTTAGCTGGTCAAAAGCTGCTGTTCATTATGAAGATGTTCCAAACACTTGCCCACTCTTTAGCACCTCTTTTCATGCCAGTCCAGGTAACAAACAGTTGCTTTAGTTAGTTTCTCCTTCTTATGAACAAACAATCTCAAACATGGAAGGGAAAGGAAAATGAGTGAAGCTCTCACATGACCCAAACTTGCTGGTCCAGCTCTAGAAATGTGTCACAAAGGCAAGTTTTTCCTCACAAAAATGTTTGAGGAAAAAGCTATGTGCTTGGTTTAGCATAATTGACCACAATAATTACAGTGCATGAGGATTTATGCTGTATTTATAAGACTGCTGGGTCTGGAGGGCAAAGAGGGATTCTCTGTGGAGTGGGGGCGGGGTTCAGAGCTTCAAATCCACAAAAAGCTATGCACATTTTTCTTAATGGCACAAACTAGCAATTATGGGCTGCAGAAGTATTTGTGCTTGTCCAGAGGTTCCATACCAAGCATATTAAGATGTTCATTTTCTCAATAAATTCAACTCCCAGGAAAAGTGTTAAATTGTCAAATCTGAGAGCGGTATCTATTTTTGTGATTAGCCTCATCTCCAGGAATGGGGTACAGATGAGCCCATCCTCTAAGGAAGCCAAGTCTGCTCAAAAGATATTTAGGGTGAAGGTATAATTCATGTTCTTGAAAGGGGAACAAAATGCAAGTTATAGTTTAATTCCAATATTAAGCAGGATTGATAGTCAGGTTTATAGCACATATTAGTCACCAGTTTTGTTTCGGGACCAGTAATAATAACACAAAAGCTTCTTTGTGTTCCCATTGAGCAAGTCTATCTTCTAAGCTGCTCCTCCATACATCGTTAGTTTTACCATTTATCAAAATACAAGAAGTACCAAAGTACTTATTCAAACCCAGATTAGAGCATAGGATGGGTGTGAAGAACCGCCAGTATCAGCTCAGTATCATCTGTGTTATGGTATGAGGTGCCTACGCTACCATCATTGTGAAACAAAAAAACTTTGCAAGTTAAGATTATTTCATAAACCATTATAGTGTCAGCAGGTAGTCCTTTCAGAGGAGAAGTTCCCAAGTATTACAACTTTTTAGTTTGTTCGTCTCCAGTGACTAGAAAGAACAAAGAGAAGGTGGAGCTGCGAAGGGTAGCCACATACTTTTAGTTCTAGCACTTGGGAGGCAGAGGCCAGCAGCTCTCTGTAAATTTGAGGCTAGCTTGGTCTACAGAGCAAGTTCCAGAAAGCCAATGTTATGTAGAGTGACCCTGTCTCAAAAGAAGAAATGAAGAAGGAAAGAAGGAAAGGAAGGAAGGAAGAAGGGAAGGAGAAGGGAAGGGAAGGAAAAAAGGAAAGAAAA
>NC_022034.1:23681201-23685892 GCF_000317375.1 Microtus ochrogaster | reverse complement strand
GAAGAGAAGGGAAGGGAAGGAATAAGAAGATGTTTTAACTCTGCAGCATCTAGTCGCTGGTTGATGGTTGGGAAAGAGATTTTTGTACTCTTACTGAATTCTAAGAGTATTTATAAATCCTATATGCTCAGTCTCTTTCTTCCACAACTGAGTAGCTAAAGAAACCTAGCTTACAGTGTGTGTAGATGTGTGTGTGTGCACACTCACGCGCACGCACACACACACACACACACACACACACACACACGCACACGAACGCACGTGGGTTCTTGGAGGTGTACACATATGTGGAGGTCAGAGGTGAACCTCAGATGTTTTTCTAAGGCTCTCTGCACTTTGTGTTTTGGGAGAAGGCCTCTCATTGAGTATTGGGGCTCATGGATAAGGCTAGATTGGCTAGCCAGTGAGGCCCAGGGCTCTGGCATTTCCTCTTCAACACTAGAACTATAAGCATAGAACAACCAGATAATGCTTTTTATGTGGGATCTGGGAATTGTTCTCTGGCTTTCACACTCATAAAAATAGCACTTTTTATACCTGGCTATCTCCTCAATCCTCTTGTTGATGCTTTATATTGAAAATCTTCAATACATATCTGAATCTGACTTTAACCTATCCTGTCCATAATCAAATGAAGTCAACTACTATTAGTGCCAGGAGGATCAGACCTACATATAAGCCACAACCAACCACTACTCAAGCTATAATAAGCACATCAGAGGCCCATAACTAGCCTGAACTTCACTTCATGGGGTTTACAACATACCACCATAACTGACTTCCATCATAGGTCAAGATCTCATGCCTACACTCACTTCTCTGAGCTATTGGATCCTCGCTGCCAGCACATTCTATCTAATTTGGGTAACAACATAAACTTTGCTTGGTTTCCTTATGCTTCTGGATCTTTGAACTCCCCCTATGCTACTGTCTACATAGCTCAGAGCTGGCATTTGTTCTAGTCACATGATGGTAGAACAGAACTCTCATCACTGCAGCAAGAAGTTGAGTTCTATTACATTGTGGCCCAATGCAGAGGCAACAGTAATTTGCATCTGCACTCACTATCTCAGTTCAGCAAACTTTTTTAGGCTCTCTTCTCCACTAGGTACTGACTCTGAAAATTGTGAACTGAAACATTCCTTTATTCTACCTTAATATTCTTCTGCTTTTTAAGAGCACACTGAGGAAGAGTTGGTAGTAATAGGGGAAACAGCGTAGCATGCTTGTTTTGCCCAGTGAAGCATGAACTTGTAGTGTGCTTTAGCTCACGAGTCACAGCCAAGATAACAACATCCTTTGAAGTCCTTGTCCTTGGGATCCTAATAAGAGGCGTTTCCTAGTCTTTCCACAGGGGTTTGTGGAGATTAAGGATCTTACTGGAATACTTCAAAGGCAGGAGAAAAGCACAAAACATAACATAATGTCTCTTCATAACTTACTTCTCAAGCCTTTAGAGAGCATTACTCAGAAGAAGAAGAATGTGAACTATGCATGTCAACTGTAGATATACCAGTGATTAAAATGTGGTCATACTTAACAAAGTCAAAAGAAACAAGTGAAATAAACTTTGGCAACATTCATGGCTTAACCAATTATATACAAATACTGTTTCAACTGTATTGAAAGACCCACATGTTCTCTCCAATTTAAGGCACATCACAGTTGAGGAGAAACTGTGCTCCATAGGCACAAAAAGTGCTTAGTGACTCCTAAGCACTAGAGGTAGGCCTTCAGCAAAGCCAAGCATCTAAAACATTAAACTTTTATATTAAACTGAATCTCACCCAGTGTCACGCTGTCAACTCCTGCTTCGCATGAGGCAAGCTGTCAATCTAAAATAACATTTTTGAATGATCAAAGCTTACAGACGTACATGACTGATAAACGTTGTCTAACGATCTGCACAGATCTCTTCTGATGCAGACTTTCCATCACAGCAAGAAGGATGTGAAAAATGTAGGATGTCACAGCAGCTGGACAAGGATTTTAACTCTAAACCATTCTGCTGTTCTCTCAGAGGAGTTTCTCAGCTCCTCCACAGTGATGGTGGTCAGAAGGGCTCTGCTATCAGCAGACAGCAAGCTGAGAACGCAGCTCTAATTAGGTTCCATCATTTGCATATCTCAACCATTGCCTTTGATAGTGCCCTGCCCTTGCCAAAGATCACAGCTACAGACGTGTAGCCTGAAGGACTGGTCTCCAACCTCCTGTTAATTAACTCTACAGACACGAAGTTGCTGATCCTAGAAAGAAAAGCTTCCCTCCACTGAAAAAGAGTATGGACTCTTTCCCTGCGTGAGAATGTTTTGCTTCAATGTAAACAAACTGAAGAGGGCAAAAATGAGGTTCAAATATGCTCTCATCCGAGTAAACAACCAAGCCGGGTAGGATATCATTTCCCTGGAATGTGTTATGAATTCCAGAGGCAGGCACACACATGTCAGAGAACAAGCTGTCCCCTGATGGACAGAGCCTGAAGACTTAGGTGAATACATTCATGAATTCATGTTTACATTCTTCATCATGTTTTTCATATATTCAGATATTTTTGAATCTTAAGAAAAATCAAAGCCTACCAAACCTTTCAAACTACATCTTAACTCTGAAGGCTGTCCCAAGCAACGCTATCAGGAGGCCTCCTTGGATATTACATCATGCTCCGGTATCACTGACGCCCACTTGTTCTGGAGTTTTCCTTTTATAACAAGATAGATACAGCATGATGGCTAAAGGATCCAAGCTTCCCAAACCAATGGTTATTTTAGGACAGCTGTAAAAGGTGTTCATTGTGCTACTGAGCATCCTACCAGGTAGGAATCTATTTCCTGATATTCCAGTCAGGAATGTGTGTGTGTGTGTGTGTGTGTGTGTGTGTGTGTGTGTGTGTGTAAGAGAGAAAGACAGAGATGACCAAGACAGAGAGACTGTGTGTGTGTGTGTGTGTGTGTGTGAGTGTAGAAGAGAGAGAGAGAGAGAGAGAGAGAGAGAGAGAGAGAGAGAGAGAAGGAAAGAAACAGAGAGACAGAGACTTTTAAAGATATTTGAATTTGCTACTATTTCACTATGTAACGTTGCATGGAGACAGAATTGGGCACATTTTCACCAGATGCAGCACAAAGCCGAGTCTCTCACCACAGATCCTGGAACAATACTTTTCTGTACTGAAAAGCTGCTCTGGAGTAAATGGGGCAATCAGAGTCTGCTTCTTTATATGCTCTGCAAGGCCGCAAAACTGTTTCCTCTATCTACTTTGTTGAAACTGTCCTTCCCCTTTTCTCTTTGACTTCTTCGGCTGGGTCTCCATTCCCTGGGATTTTCTTCTTTAAGGAACTGATCAAAGACATTGCTAGCAAGGAGCCAGGAAGTTTGTCTCACCATTCCCCAAAGGTCAGCTGGAGGGCTGTGGCCGGCACCATGGGAAGTGGCCCCTGAGCAAGGAAACAGGGCCACGCATTTTCTTCAAGGCCATGTGACAACCAAGAATCCTCCAGAGCCAGACAAGAGGAAATATTCCAGGAATGGCTTTGTGGTTAGCAGTATTTTCCCACAAATTCCTCAGGGATTTTTAAGGAACCTGCCCAATCTCTGCATGTTTATGTAAGGACTGTTGCTTGAGTCCTTTGTTTCTGTATTTTCTACATTGATTGATGTCAAATGAAACATAATTGAGCCATTAGAAGTACTGCAAATGGAATGAGCGGGGATAAAATTAATTCATAAATAAAAATTAATATGGTCAATAGATACATAAAATAGCTTTCTTACCGGACTTGGGGTGTTTGGTTGTTTTGGTATGTTTTTTAATAAGAAAGGACATTATCAAAAAGCATCACATGAAACCCGTCTGTACTCAAAGAGGTCTGGTGACACACGACATCCCTAACCTGACCTCCTTGCTCTGCGTCACATTCTCCTTCCATACTGCTTTACCTTTGGGCTCTGCTCTTTTCCTTTCTTCAGTTAATGGAGTAATTTCCCCGCACAAAATGGTACAGACAAAGGTCAGTCATCTAACGACAGAATGTCAGCAGGAGCCATGTTCTGGAATGTAAGAGTAAATCACTGCTGATCACAAGGCGGTTGGTCTGGAAGGAGGGAGAGTGATTGAAAATCAGTCTCCTCTTTTACTAAAGGAATAAAATTGTGCTTTACACATGCACAGTTTTACATAAGTAAAAATTCCAGAGCAAAGGAGATTTTCACTATTGATCATCTTGGCTTTGTCTCTTTTACCTCTATTGTAAATAAAGCCAGGGCCCTCTTCTATGGCCCTTCCCAGTGTGGTTTCTGCACTCTCAGGACTGGCAGCACGGAATCCTCAGTCTATGTGTTTTACATCCTCACTAATGGTGATTATTCTTGAACTGAATCTACACTGTAGATTAATAACAGCACCAGAGAACAAGATTCTGTTTAAAACCAGGGTAGGTGAATTCTACCGAGCATGAAGGTTAGAGGTTAGATTTGAAAAGCTACTCTACCATTGCTCTGAAACAACCAGGTAAAAAGTGAAACTTTTTCTAAAAGCTGATGATGGGTCCTGTTTGTTGGCTTGTTAATCTAAACCACGCCATGCTTTATGAAGGCTCTGGACAACAGCAGTAAACATTTTGGAGTTGGTGGGACATAAACAGTCTTTATAGCAATTTTTGTCTTGTGTTTATTTTTCTTACATTTGAAGATGTAAA